>NC_052633.1:1699360-1942587 GCF_016161935.1 Mauremys reevesii
CCACTGACCGCGCAGCAAACCCCTGGGCTGGGTCAGCAGGCAGACATCACCACGTGCCGTCTCAGACACCACGCCCCCTGCTCGATGGCACAGACCTGGCTTGCTGTCCCTCCAGCTCACTAGCTACGGCCTGGAACATTTCCACACATGGGCGCAGTTCCCGCCTCTCCCAAGGGACATCGCACCAGAAAACAAACCAACTAACAGGGTTAAACCAGGGGGGAAGACGACTCCAGCGGCAAAGGGCCCTTGACTGCAGTAGCACTGCCAGTGCTGCCGTACACCAATGGAAGAGAAAACAGGAATTCTAGCAACAAGCCTAATGCAGGAGCCCTGCGGCAGGCGCACCCAGCATGCCGCTCTCCCCCTGCAACGCCTCCTGGAGCTTAGAAACAGGACTCACAACATCTCTGCTCCCTCCCTTGCCTGGGGCCCGTGTCCTCTGCTTGTCTGGGGGAGATGGTTATTTCTGTAAAGTACCATGCGAACTTGTGGAGCTGTAGAAGCATTAGAAACAGTACCAGCCACCCCAAGGTTTGGCCAAGCAATGGCGGGGGGAGGGGGGAACCGAACCGTTTCAGCTCTGTTTAAAAGCCTGGGTTCTCGCGTTCTCCGGCCAAGCTGTGTGAAAGGGACAGAGCAGGAACCGTGTTCAAGGAGGATTTTGTGACCAGGTTTCTGGCCCGGAGTGGATTGGGCCCCCCTTATCATTCACTGCACAGAAGCAGGGCACGAACAATGCTTGATGGCCATTGTGTACAGGCCAGCTCAGGTCTGACCCAGGGCCATCGGTGGGGGGAGGGCCGTGGCCACTGGAAAGCAGGAGGGAGGTACAATCAGACCCTCTTTCCTTTCTCTGACCTGTTATTCAGCGTCTTTGCACCATTTGATGTTTGTTCAAATGACACAGAAAAACCGTGTCTCCCTTTGTCAGGAATGCGGGCACTCGGCCTCTGCCGGGAAAACGGCTCCCAGGAGAGCGCTCACTTTGCTAGCTAGAGTTCAGCCCCTCCTTAGCCACTAATAAAACGCCATCTCAAATGCTGTGTGTGAAGCCAAACAACCGTTCAATGTCCACGATAGGATTTCCAGGCTGCCCAGTGGGGCGCAGACAGGCTCACAAGCAGAGCTGCTAGACAGGCCGACAGTTCATTGTTCAAACTGACGGCAGAGTTAATCCTCTGCCCCTGCCCAATCAGTCACAAGTGCACAAGGGCAGAAGGCCAGCAGCTGGAAAGAGAGAGCCCTGACCGTGCCTTCACCATGTGTGAGAACAAAGGGGATTGGGACGGGCCGAATGGGCTGCGCTTGCCTGCCTGAGCATCACGCTTTGACGGCATTTGTCCTCCTAAATCCTTTGGGTGCTTCTGAGATCTCCCTCTGGAGTGGCTTTGCGGCTATGAAATTACAGCAGTGGGAATTAGCGAGGAACCAGGCGTGGAGAAACTACTGCATGAGAGACCTGGAGAGGCCAGAACAGACAGAGAGCAAATCTACACTACAAAATTGAGTCAACCTAAGTTACGGCGACGTAAAGCCACCGCAGTCATTAAATTGCTTGTGCACGTCCACACTACGCTCCTTGTGTCAGCGGTGCACGTTCCCATCAGGAGCGCTTGCACCGATTTAACTGGAAGTGTGGGGCACTGTGGGACGGCTTCTGAAAGGCAGCAATGGTCAGTGGAAGCAACACAGTGACTACACGGACACTGTGTCGCACTAACTACGTCGCCTAAGCGCTACACCTTTCGCGGAGGTGGAGTTATTACGTTGGTGTAGTGGGCGAGTTACGTCGGCGGGAGCTACGTTTCAGTGTAACGGTTACAGAGGTAGGTCAACGTAAGCTGTGTAGACCAGGCCTGCGGGGTTTACATCTGACAAACACCTTTGTGACTTTTACAGCTCAGACACCAACAGCTGCTTCTGGAAGGATCAAGTGAGTCTGGGACTTCCCGTCCATTTCACACACAAACACACCCTTGTCCCTCTTGTCTCTAGAAAAGCCAGTCAAGTTATCCAGAAACCCACGCTGCAGGTGGATTCTCCTATTTAGAACTTAACAGTCCGGCTCTGCCCCTCTCCTCCTTGTCCCAGATTGTCACCCCTTCCTGCCATCCTCTTTTCTCTGTTCACTTCTGCCCTGTCTCTTACTTACAGCTAGTGTGAAACCAAATCATCTCCATACTTGCAATTATCAAAGTGCAAAATAAAACTTGATTTTCAACTGGTTAAGCTGGCCATTGCAGGTCCTGCTTTGCCGGTTCCCTCCCAGCAGCTGAAAGAGAGCAGAGTATTGTGTGTTACTGGTACACCGGTCACAAGACCTGAATTAAAAGGCTGTGGCGGCAGCAGTAATGCTACAACAAAAGAGGCAGCTTGACTTGAATTCCTTTGAAAATACTTTTAATGAAACCTGGAGATGACATTGTGCATGTCGGTAGCAGGAGTGAGCCAGCGAGTGCAGCAGAGGTGCTAATGAAAAGAAGAGTGTCAGCATGAGATTAGTCTCATTTACAGAAATCTAACAGCAAGGGCTCCAAAGGAGAGTCCATCTGTTTTCACTTGGCTACCACAGCTGACTTAAAAATAAAATCCTCCTCTGCTAGATTTTTAAACAGCCAGCCGAGCGTGGAATGGTTACAGAGAGAAGTTCAGTAGCAGGACAATACATTTCTGTAAGGGAAGCTTCTAACGGGCAAGACCTTTTAAAGAGTCCAAAGGTCTGCTGTATTCATGAATACAGCTGTACCTATTTTTACACACACACACACACACACACACACACACACACACACACACACACACACACACACACTTCAATAGGACTACTTCCAGAGTACGCCTCACTCACGCTGAGTCGCACCTATCAGAACCTGCCACAATGCCCACAGACTGACTTCCGGCAGCTGAAGGCCACCCTAACCAATGAACAGTTCCCAGCTACCAAGGATCTCCCGGGCGACCTGCAGAGGGGCATTTGTTAGACCGGTGTCTCTTCTCCAGCACGGTGTTTAATCAGCCTCTTGTCAGACCCTGGGGAAATATCCTGGTTCATGCACTTCTCTCACAAGTAACAGAACAGGCCGGAGTGCAGAGGAGGAAGGTGGGAGAGAGATACTGGCTGAACAATGACCTGAAAAAGAGGCAGCAGAACTCTTGGCAATCGGAGGAGCAGACGTCCAGTGGAAAGCGTTGGATAGTCACTGCCATGCCTCCATGATACTCAAGTGCTGCAGAGCTTCACAGCAGTCTCTGAGCTACGGCACAGGAAGAAACCAGGGGCAAACACTCCAGCACACACCAAAGAAAGTTGTCTTGAGTTGACCTAGGCTGGCACATCCATGCTTTGAAACCAGCTTTCCTCCTTCTCTTGCCCCTGCCCTCATCCGCTGATGGGGTTTTCCACACAACATTTCCATGGTCCGCAGGGGAACCGTGAACAGCCTTACGCTGCCCAGAAAGCATGGGCAGGCGTCCAGCGTTACCCTGACTGATTTCAAAGCCAAAGGGCACCCAGGCAGGAGTGCCTTTTTATCGCATGGTTCCATTCTGGCTTCCAGCATCCATGGACTACAAAGCTGCTCCTTTGCCCTCCGTTCACATGCAAGTTCCCCAGTGTCCTAGCTCATAACCCCAACAGAGACAACTGTGACGCGGGCAGACCCACCCCACTTCGAATCCATCGGATATTTGTGCCAAGAGGGGAGCAGACACACACATTCCTGGCTGCCTGTACATGAGAAACCTGCCTTCACACAGCAAGACTTTAAAAAGTGCCTTGGCAACAGTGCTCCTTGGTAAGTACCTCCAGGGCAGCGAGTCACTGGGCTGCTCGAGGTGAAGAGAGAACTCCGCCAGGGACACAACGGAGCTGCACAGTTCCAAGCTCTCCCCTCCCCACTCAGGTAGCAAGTTCCCCATAACGTCTGCAGAAGCCGCAGGGACAGACCAGCTCCTTATTGCTGCCACCCAATTCAGTGTCGTCCAAGAGCGCTGAGGGGCAGCCTGTTCCCTGGATTGGCCACCCCTTTTCTACCCACAATTCCATGCTTTGTGACATCACTGGCAAGCCCTGCACCCATGGCCACGTAGACCACAGACAGCCACAGGAGTCCCCTGGGACACTGAATAAAGTGCTGCTTTCCAATAACGAGGGCAGCTTCCACAGGAGACATGTGGTCTGTGGGTGGGGCAATGGGGAACGATGCTCACACGGAGCTCCTACAACAGCAGGGAATGAGGGCGACGGCCCCCACCGAGCTCCTACAGAAGTTCCCAGAGTTGAAACACAAGAGACACAGCCAGGAAGCTGTCTGATTTCTCCTGCAGAGCCCAGAAATAGCCACGTTTACCAACAGTTCAGACTCCTCCGGGTTTAGTGATGTGAGAGGAAATTGTGACAGCCCTTTTGACAATGCCTTGCAGGCCTGCATTTTAAAACCTCTCCCCGAAACCTTCCATTTGCACACAGGTCACTTTCTTGCCTTCCAGTAAATTACCCATCACTCGACTTTCTCCAGAAGGTGTAAAAGGGATCAGGAGTCTGGGAACCTCCACGGTTACTGAGAGTCTCTGGCTGTAAAATCCTTGCTAGCTGACTGGGCAGCCAGGGCCCCTGTGTGGGGAATCCGTGCAACCTTCACTGTTTGCCTTTTGTTCAATACAATTCTGAATTAGTTAAATAGATGAGAGCGACAAGGGAATACCCCCTTTCTGAACTACATCCCCCCTGCACACACACCTCGTGTCTCCAGAGAGCAGCTTAAAATGAGAGGAAACATCCCTATGAGACAGGTGTGGCTGTTTGATGTGTTCAAGCCACATCGCTAGGGAAGAGCCAACGTTACACCTTTCGACACAGAGACGGCCTTTGATTTCCTGCCGAGTGACTGCACCAGGCTCCTTCCGAGCGCTCCGTACAGCTCAGAGCTTGGAAACGTTCCCAGGCTGTTGCGCAATCTCCCGCAGCGACCGGCTCTGAGGCCTGCCTGCCTGAAGTAGGCGAGCTGCTGCATTCAGAACCCAGTGGCACTTTCTCCCCAAGCGAGGCTGCATTGCAATAGCTGAGATTCACTGCAGGCCCCCACAGGCACGTCCCAACGGGACAGCCGTGGCACAGTGCAGGAAGGTCCGTTTCACTACCATCGCTATTTGGGTACCCAGAGAAGACCCTGAGGCCAGGAACTAACCTGAGGACCTGATGGCGTCCGAGGTGATGACAAGACCTCCAAAGCACCTCCCCCGCTCCCCAGTATCACCTCTGCAGAGCTGCGAGACGATGCTCTGCTGGGGACGTAGGGACGGTGTCGGCGCTTCATTGATGGCTTTGAGTCTGTGTTGTCCCCAGTCCCCCCCAGCAGCTCCACACAAAGTGTGAGCAGGGCAGGAGGAGAGACTCGAGCCTGGTGGCACTCCACAGAGGGACTCCAAGGGCAGAGAAACAGCCCCTACATGGGGTGGGCTGGAAGAAAGCGCAGCAGGCCCCTTAGTGCGTTACCTCTTTACGGGGGGACAGCAGCATCCCATAGCGATGGTCTCTCATCCCATGGAGAGCTCCAGCAATGATCTGAATGCCCCTTGCCGACGGCACCATCAGCATGGCTGACTGGCAGCCGGCAGCCACAGCTAATGGAAGCCCTTCGTTAGTGTCTCAGCACATGCAAGAATGAGAAGGGAGAGTCTGGGGTCGAATGCATCCAGCAGCCTTCCTTGTTTGTTTCCTATTTCATTACTGGTCAGACTATTGTGTACTTCGGGGTGATGATTTAGTTACCTCTGTACAGAAAGAGAGGCGGATCCGCTCATGGCCAGGAAGGCAAGGATCAGAGGGCTAGGTACAGTCTGGGATTTCCATCAGTACTTGCAGAATTTCCCATCAGAGGTGTTTCTATGGCCCCCATTACCACAGTGTCTGATCGCCTCACAGTCATTAATGTGTTTATCCTACAGCCCCAGGGCAATTACCCCCAGGATACAGCTGGAGAGCCGAAGCACAGAGAAACTAAGTGATTTGACCAAGGTCGCACAGGGAGGATGTGGCAGAGCATGGAACAGAGCAGAGCAGGTCGCCAGGGTCCCAGCTTAGTGCCTTAGCCACTGGACCATCCTTCCTCTCTAGACAGGGAGGGAGTCCTAGGATTGGATCTGAACTCAAGGTTCCTGGCGTCCAGAGAAGTCATCTGGAATGCAGGCAAATTCTCCTGTATGGCAGGCAGATTTCTTGATGGGGAGCGTGGTTGCTACTTACTTCTGGAGCTGAGCGAAGGCTGGCAAAGCCATTCATGCCCAAGAATAGTTCAGCGAGATACAATTTAGTGACTTATGATGGGGAAGTAGGATCTCTTGGCCTCTTCTGAAGTCTAAGACACCAGCACAAGGAATTCCAGGGCTGAGGTAAAGAATCTGCTTGTATTTTTCACCAATGATGCACGAATTTTCTTCTTTACAGCTCTATCTGCCACTGAGATCCATAGGAGTCATGCGGGGGAGGAACTGTTTCCATGTCAGAGTGGTCAGTGTCTCTGCTAGTTGATATCTCACTTGGGTAGATTTGTTTATTGACATGTTTGTATTTAATTGGTTCCGGGCGCTTTCTGCGGCACCCCGTGACGACGGGACATTCCTCTTGCCCAGAGACCGGGAGAGGTTGGCTCTCTACCTCTGGAAGGTGGCAGTCAAACCAGCACTGAAAGGGGAATTTTTCTCTTCCCTACATCCAAGGCCAGTTCAAAGGCCTGACCCAGGGGAAGGATGGAAACTGCTGTAGGATTCCAAGTGTGGAAGGGTAGAGAGGAGACTTGGGCCACTGCATGAGACACCTCATTGCGAATGCTGAAGTCTCACAGCAGGATGATTCATGGGAACTTCCACTGTCATTGTCACAGAGTCTAAGGCCAGTAGGGACCATTAAACCATCTAGTCTCACCTCCTGTATAACACAGGCCATTACACTTCACCAGTTTCCCCGTACTGAGCCCAACAAAGCACAGCTTCCTTAGAGGCAGCCAGTCGCCACTGGAAGGCTTCAAGAGATGGAAAACCCAACACTTCCAGTGGATAATCACCCTTGCTGTGAAACATTTGTGCTTTATTTCCAGTTTGAATTTGCCTGGCTTCAGCTTCCAACTATTGGCTCGTGTTCTGCCTTTCTCTGCCAGACCAAAGAGGCCTTAGTACCCAGTATTTTCCTCTCTGAAGGTATTTAGACATTGGTACCCCTGCATGTTGTGCCCCCTTAACGTTGGAGCAAGTCTCCTCAGCTCCTTCAGAAACCTGTGCTGTTCGGATGGCCAAACACGTTTCGTCTCTGAATGCACAGATTAAGTGGTTGCATGCCAAAGGATTTTACTGTGAGAAAACGTTGTTTGCATTTGAGTTGGGTGGGAACAGATGGATCCCCCATTCCTGCATGTCTCCACTGCTGGTTTTTAGATTCTGAGTTTGTCTTATCTCAGCTGTTGGTTTTACACGATTATTTTTAAATATAATGAATACATGTGCTTCCTGCCTTCTCAGGCTACTGTTTAATTCAGGAGAGTGGCACACACACGATGATAATGGTAGTGTCTAAACCAAGCTGCAGATTAAAACTATAACTGGGACAGGACTGGAGCTTGCAATGTGCAGCACAAAGGGAGCCAGAGAACACAGCAGAGTCCATAGCGAACGAGCTGCTCCTGTGTAGACATTTTCAGGCATCCAGCAGAACAAAGTAACACTTTCACCCTGCAACTGTCTGTAGGATGGAACTATGAGGCTGGACAAGGCAAACATTTCAGCTTTTATCTGTTACAGGAAGAAAAGTCCAGCAGGGTGGCGGCAGAAAGATATCGGTGCCTTCAGGGCGAATTGCAAGACCGTTATGCATTACCTAATTATAGCAGGGGCAGCAGTAAATGCTATGGGTTAGGCTGCATATGGAGTCCTCCGTTTTCCAGTGGCCCGAGTTGTTTTTGAAGTGGTTTGTTCTTTCTCACCGAGCTATTCCAGGCTCAGAGCCTGGAACGATTTATATAGCGATATCTTTTAGAAAGTTTGAGGAAAAACAGTTCAAGCTACGGAGAAGGGTGACTGTGAAATGATGTGAATATTTTCTAACATTAGACAAAAAAGCACTAGCACCAAAATAGCTAGGCTTTGACAGGAGGCAGCGCTTCCAAAAAGGCAATGCCTTTGAATATTTCAGTGAACACTGGGATCTGTTGGACTGAGTCACGACTAGTAAGATTATACACCCCAGCCCTGGGAAGAGTACAGCTGTGGTAGGGTGCACGTAGCTAACCCAGATGGGAGAGAACCGCATGCTGCAGGTGTGCATGCACATAACAGAACAGGTTGCATCATCAGAACGTTGTATTGCCAGATGAAAAGAAATAGGAACAGTACAAGGTTGCCAAAAGAACTCCTAAAATACTAGCATTGGGCAGGAAATGCTGTTCTTGGCCTGGGAAAGTTTTCAAGAATTTGAATTTTTTTGCTGTCCTGAATAGGAACAAAAAAGTCAAAATCTCAAAACAAAAAAAAAAAAAGAAGTGCGAGCACACAATCTGCCAAAGAAACAGTGGGGTCAGGTCAATCAAAATGTTTCATTTACATTTCAACCTTTAATTTGTTAAATATATTTTATTACTATAATTCATTTATATTTCTAAACAAAAAAAGTCATTTCAAATTGAAATACAGAACTCTTCATCTGGAAAACGTCGAGATGAGGAGATTGGACAGTTTTCAAACTCTTCCAAACAAGAAATTCATTGAAACTGACCCCTTCCCCACAAACAATTTTGGTTCTGACAAACTGACATTTCCCAACAAAAAAAGTTGAAACAAAATTCCCAGCCTGCCCTATAAAATAGGTTTTCATAGGACATGCTCCTTTCTGGTTTGTTCAATAGTGAAATACTACAGCATTTAAGACATGAAATTTGCCTAAACATAAAACTATCAATGAAAAATAAGACTACAAGACACTATGTGTGTGTCTAGGTTTAAAAGAAAAATATTGTACAATATTTGTGTTCTTTGAGAAACAGTATGTGAGTGTAATTAAGCCACACACAAAGAGGGGCAGAAGTTAACATTCCGTAGACAAATTTAGCTTTGGCATATCTTGACTCAGCAGTAACATTATCTAGGTATTATAGACCACCACCGAGAGAGAGAGAATGAGTGTGGAGGAAGTGCTTACATCTCCACAGACACATCCCTAGACGCAGGTCACAGTCTCTGTTTTCAGGCAGACCCCAGCGCTAACCACGGCTCTCCTCTGCATTCACACTCCCCCCGTGACTCGCTTCCTGGATTACATTCGCAGGCCTGGTCTACACTAGGCGTTTAAACCGGTTTTAGGAGCATTAAACCGATTTAACGCCACATCCGTCCACACTAAGAGGCCCTTTATATTGATATAAAGGGCTCTTTAAATCGATTTCTGTACCCCTCCCTAACGAGAGGAGTAGCGCTAATATCGGAATTGCCATATCGGATTAGGGTTAGTGTGGCCGCAAATCGACGGTATTGGCCTCTGGGTGGTATCCCACAGTGCACCACTGACCGCTCTGGACAGCAATCTGAACTCTGATGCAGTGGCCAGGTAGACAGGAAAAGACCCGCGAACTTTTGAATATTTCCTGTTTGCCCAGCGTGGAGCTCCGATCAGCACGGGTGGCGATGCAGTCCGAAATCAAAATCCAAAAAGAGCTCCAGCATGGACCGTATGGATGTGATCGCTGTATGGGCAGGCAAATCTGTTCTATCCGAGCTCCGATACAGAAGACGAAATGCCAAAGCCTTGTTAAAAAAATCTCCAGACAGACGCCATAGCAGGGACTCAGAGCACTGCTGCGTGACAAGCGTAACGGAAAGCCAAAGAATCAAATGGACGCTCATGGAGGGAGGGAGCGGGGACGGACTCAAGCTATCCCACAGTTCCTGCAGTCCCCGAAAAGCATTTGCATTCTTGACTGAGCTCCAAATGCCTGTAGTGTCAAACACATTGTCCGCGGTGGTTCAGGGCATAGCTCATCAATTTACCCCACCCCCCACCCCCAGAAGTAAAAGGGGAAAAAATCTTCTCTTGACTCTTTTAAATGTCACCCTATGTCTACTGAATGCTGCTGATAGACGCGATTCTGCAGTAGCGAGCTGCTGTATCCTCTCCCCCCCTCCTTGGTGGCTGATGGTGCAATATGGCTGATATCCATTGTCATCATCAGCCTTGTGGCAGAGGGTGCAGTGCAGTAGGACTGCGCTCCCATCCTCATCATCAGCCTTGTGGCAGATTGTATAGTACAGAAGGACTGGTATCGGTCCTCATCATCAGCCCATAAGTAGACAGTCTGGTAACCGTCTTCATCATAGCAACAGGGGGCTGAGCTCCATCAGCCCCCGCCCTTCATGTGTAAAGAAAAGATTCTGTACTGCCTGGACTATCATAGCAGCAGGATGCTGGGCTCCTCTCCCCCACACTGCTAAATGTCCTGTCTGGACTATCATAGCAGCTGGAGGCTGCCTTCTTCCCCTTATTTTATCTCACTAACAAGTCACTGTTTCTTATTCCTGCATTCTTTATTACTTCAGCACACAAGTGGGGGGACACTGCAACGGTAGCCCAGGAAGGCTGGGGGAGGAGGGAAGCAACAGGTGGGCTTGTTGCAGGGGCACCCCCTGTGAATGGCATACAGCTCATCATTCCTGCGGGATCTGACACGGAGCAGCTGTGCTCTCTGGTTCTCTGATACACTGGTTCTCTAGTACACTTGCCCCATATTCTAGGCAGGACTGATTCTATTTTTTGATACCATAAAGGAGGGATTGACTCAGGGAGTCATTCCCAATTTTGTCTTTTGCGCCCCCAGCCGATCTCAGCCAGGGGCACCTATGACAGCAGCAGAGGGTACAGCACAGAAGGACTGGTAACTGTCATCATTGCCAGTTTACAATGGCAAGATAGACGGTACATCTCTATCATCATGCAAAAGCAAATGAATGCTGCTGTGTAGCGCTGCTGAATTGCCTCTGTCAGCGGCATCTAGTACACATACGGTGACAGTGACAAACGGCAAAACAGGCTGCACGGTTGCCATGCTATGGCGTCTGCCAGGGAAATCCAGGGAAAAAGGGCGCAAAATGATTGTCTGCCGTTGCTTTCCCGGAGGAAGGAGTGACTGAAGACATTTACCCAGAACCACCCGCGGCAATGTTTCTTGCCCCATCAGGCACTGGGATCTCAACCCGGAATTCCAAGGGGCGGGGGAGACTCCGGGAACTATGGGATAGCTGCGGAATAGCTACCCACAGTGCAACGCTCCAGAAATCGATGCTAGCCTCGGACTGCGGACGCACACCACCGAATTAATGTGCTTAGTGTGGCCGCGTGCACTCGATTTTATACAATCTGTTTTACAAAACCGGTTTATGTAAATTCAGAATAGTCCCATAGTGTAGACGTACCCTCAGACTCCCTGCTGACCAGGAGGTGGACTTTGAGCGAAGTCCAGAATGTGCCCAGCGCCAAAAGAAGTTCTGCAATGAAGGCTACGCATGCCCGGACAAGAGAGCACTCCTCGATTCACTAATCCACGCCACCCGCTATGCAATGGCTCTCGGCTACAGGGTACCACGGTGACTAGTGAGTATTTTAAGGGTGCTTGGGGTGATTGTGCACCAAAACATCCGATGGCGCACAGCTCCCTCAGGAGGGCTGCTAGTGGCATTCCAGGTCACAGCAGAGATGCAGCGTCCCAGCTTCAGCCAAGCAGAAGGCCACACCGCTCAAACTTGAGCATTACGTGCTTGGGCCAATACCCATTGGCTTTAAGTCTAATCAGTCTCTTCCATTTCATGCCAATTAAACTGCAGCCCTTAGGCTCATGGCAATCTACCAGTGCAGCCACCAGCTTGGGAAAGGCTTTTTCCATCAGTTCCAAGGCCAGAAGGGACCACTCTGATCACCTAGTCTGACCTCCTGCCTAGCACAGGCCAGAGAGGTTCCGCAACATAATTCCCAGCGCAGATCCTTTAGAAAAGCATCCAGTCTTGATTTAAAAATGGTCAGTGATGGAGAATCCACAGCAACCCTGGGTAAATTGCCCCACTGGTTAATTACTCCCACTGTTAAAAATGTGCACCTTGATTTCCAGTCTGAATGCGTCTAGCTTCAGCTTCCAGCCATTGGAGCGTATTAGATCTTTCCCTGCCAGACTGAAGAGCCCATTAGTAAATATTTATTTCCATGTAGATACTCACAGGCAGGGCCGGATTAACTCTCCAGTGGGCCAGCGGCTACTAGATTTTGTGGGGCCCCTGAATACAAGTCTTTTTCCTAATTTAAAATAAAATGATTGCAATTATGGCCTCGAGGCTATTAACGCAATACTAAACTTGCCTTTTCATTAATTTCACATGCCGTTAGCACTGAGCTGGTGCAGGATTTTTTGTTTTCTAAAGAAATAGCTTTTTTGCGGGGGAACATCGAACACTGAACACTTCTCGCCGCCAGCGAGTGCAGGGAGGTTGGGGAAAGGACGCCCCCCGGTACTCACCTGTGGCGGGAAGCGGAGCACTGTGGCTGGGAGCTGGCGGAGTGGAGCGGGCTGGGGCTGGGCTCCGCTTCCACCACTGCGGGTGAGTGTGGGGGGATCCCTTTCCCCAAGCCCCCTCCCCCGAGCGACACGGCTGGGGCTGGGGCAGCAGAGCGGGCTGCTCCTGGCCCCCCGTTAATCCCCCGGGCCACTCTGAGACTGCAGGGCCCCCAAAAGTGTCCTCCCACAGCTCCTTCCCCCCAGACCCTGGGGGGGGGGGAACCCCTGACTGTCCCCGAGACCCTCTGCCCCTTATCAAACCCCTCAGCCCCAGCCTGGTCAGGCACTCTTAACACGCTGCTTAGAGCAGCATGTCAGAGCTTGACCACGTTGTCTGCGAACCCGCGTTCTATCAGGTCGCGTTATATCGGGGTAGAGGTGTAGTTACAACTAAGAGACTGAGGCTCATTAATTCCGTCCCTCTCTGACGAGGAGGGTTGGTAGAGGAAAGCCTCTTGTGGAAATAACCGCCCGTCCATCGTCCATCACTGAGAGCAACATTTCTGCCATCAGCTCCTCCACAAACAAGAAAGAGAGAGATCCCATCTCTTTTGTTAGGCAGTTCGAAAGGAGGTAGAGCCCTGTGCTGGCCTATTTCTTAACCCATCCATCCACCGCAATCCCCACTCCCACCCGCTCCCATATTGTTTCTTGCATTTTTATTCCGTTCCCACCCGCAAAAACCTTAGATCCCGCAAGAGAGAGAGAGATCCCACCAGGCTACTAAAAACCCCCACATTCGGTTAACATATTAGAGAATTCAGACAATTTTTACCACTAAAAGAATAAAACAAATCTTGCTTAAACCACACAAAACAATACTTCAACTCGTTATAATAGACATCAAATCTCTTTCTATCCCTCCCTTAAATTTAAGTCTTAAAATCTGCATTTAAAACAAAAACAAAAACAAACCAAAGGCCCCCTGGACGACTTTAGGGAGCATCAGAAAAACAAAACCTATGAGTGTGATTCGCTGCCCTGACTTGAGCCAGTGCACTGCACCGGATCTGCAGCGAGGGAGATAAACACGGCTAGAAAAGAGAAGCTCAAACACAATAATTAGCAATTTCCCAAATAGGCCACGCTTGGTAACCTGACGAGACGTTTAGTGTTTTCCTGCAAATTCCCGCAGTCTGCTTTCTTTGCCCACCCCATCCTGCCCACAACCAAATACATTTCACCCACTCCTGCGATTATGGCAGCGGGTCCTGCGGGATCCCAGTCCTGCTGTGGGGCTCTAACAGAGGCACCCAAACGGCTGGGAATTGTGACTGCAGATTACACCTCTACCCCGATATAACGCGGTAAAGCAGCGCTCCGGGGGACAGGGCTGCTTTACCTCATTATATCCAAATTCGTGTTACCGCAAGCGGTTCCTCTGTGCAAGTAAGGGGGGGGGCACAGAGGAACCGCTCCCGCCCCCCCCAGCTCACCTCTGCTCCGCCTCCTCCCACGAGCTCGTCGCAGCTCCGCTTCCAACCCTCCCTCCCAGGCTTGCCGTGCCAATCAGCTGTTTTGCGCGGCAAGCCTGGAAGGGAGGAGAAGCAGATCTGAGCGGCACGCTCGTGGGAGGAGGCGGCGGCGGGGCGGAGGCGAGCTGGGGCGGCGGCGGGGCGGAGCGAGCTGGCGCGGCGGGCGGAGGCGAGCTGGGCGGCGGCGGGCGGAGGCGAGCTGGGCGGCGGCGGGCGGAGGCGAGCTGGGGCGGGCGGAGGCGAGCTGGGGCGGCGGCGGAGGCGAGCTGGGGCGGCGGCGGGGCGGAGGCGAGCTGGGGCGGCGGCGGGGCGGAGGGAGGCCAGGCTGACATACAACCTGCTGCTGTCCCTGGACTAGGAGGAGCGGCGGCACCAGGAGCGATGCCGACCATGGGACCGCGATCCCGACGTGGAGGACCCGGTACCGTCAGTAACAGCTGCTTCGCCATCGGCTCCAGCGGCCGGACCCACGATGGCGAGACGACAGCGATCGATGCCCAGGGCGGCAGAGGCGATGCCGTTGCCGTGGTGGGGTCCTGGAGCGGGACGGCGAACTGGAACAACGTCAACACTCATGCCGTGACTGGCTGCAAAAGCCCCTCCAAGACGAGGACCTTTGGCGATGTCTGCCTTGGTCCTGTCGGAGTTCGCTCCTCGAGGCGGAGCAGTGCCCAGAGTCTTGGTCAGATGGAACCCAGACAGACAGCAGCCTGGTGGGCGTCGAGGACGATCCACGAGGACTTTGCCCTGAACGGCCGCTGGGCAGCAAACGGCATCAGGAACATTCTCTCAACTGAGACCAGTACCGAGCCAGGGGCGACTGCGGAGATGCCAGCGGTGGCTTGCCTCTGGAGCGCAGGGCTGACATCAGCAGTGCTCCTGGTACCGGCATGGATGTAACATCCCAGGCCGCCTGCAAGGCCTCCGGTGTGGATGGCATCTGCATATCTGGGGAGGCCTGCTCTGAATAGGCCGAACTACTCTGCTTGAATTGAGTCGGAGGCCTAGAGGCCAGTGGGGATCGGGGACTGCCCGACGTGGGTCTAGCCTCTGTCCCAGGTTTACTCTAGTGCCGCAGCGAAGAAGGCCTCTTCCTAGCCTTGTTGGCCTGCCCCATGGCCGGGGAGTGGTGCTGACAAGTCGATGGCACCAGAGGGTCGCCGCACACCGACTCGGAGGTGCGCAGCGGAGCCAGGGTCAGCGCCGACTCCATCAGGACAGCCCGGAGACTAATGTCTCTTTCTCTCTTGATCCGAGGCTTAAACGACTTGCCAATGTTGCAGCGATCGCTGAGATGGGTTTCCCCCAAACGGCATAGACACTCCACGTGCGGATCACTCAGTGGCACAGATCGCCTACAAGTGTTGTGCGACTTAAAACCCGGGGCACGGGGCATGCCTCAGCCTGGGCACTCTAGCTAAACCAAACTAAACTACCTACAGGTACCATACACTGAATGAACAAGCCGTTTCAGGGACGAGCTACAGCAAACCTGGAGCAGGGCAGTTCCGAAGCACCTTCACTGGCAGCAAGAAGGAACTGAGGGTGGGGGGAGCGCGCAGCCCCCTTTATACCGCGCCACAGAGGTGCCACTCCAGGGGTCGCTGGGGTGCTCCCCTATGGGTACTGTTAGGGGAAAAACTTCGGGCACTGGTGCACGTGGCAAGCACGCACACCTATTGTGGAATACACATGAGCAATCACTCAAAGAACTCCAGCAGATCATTAATCCCAGGGACGTGCCTTGGGCCAAAGTAATTACTGCAATTACTGAGGAAAACGAAAACTGATACATACACAGGCACACATTTTTTAAACCATGGAGAAGCAGTTTAAATCAGTGTGTACACAGCTTTTCTAGAGCAGTAATAGAATTAATGCATGAGCCAATTTGATTGTTCAGCAATCTCTTTGCTTTCCATTGAGTTAAGGCGATCAATACCTCTCTATATTCCCAGGCAAAAAACTGGAGCTGGATGGAGTTGAGAGTACAAATCACTAACTTAAGTGTAAGAACCATCCCAAGAACGTAATGATGCTCAGGGCTTAGACAAGAAAAGTTTTGGCAGTGTGGGCAGACAGGAATGGTCAGATCCCAGAGATTTTAGTGCAGGAAGAAGCAGCAAGATTGACGTGTGGGTGTTTCAAAAGAGAGGGACGAGTCAAAAAACCAGAGCTGAGATTACGGGTGAAGTGACAGGGAGGACAGTGGTGCTCTCCACTGTGACAGAGAAAGGGGGTGAGGAGAAGGAGCTGGGATGTAGCCATGTTATATTTTAGTTGACAGCTGGACATCCACAAAGAGATGTCAAAGGCAGGCGGAGATTTGAGTCTGGAGAGAGAGAGAGAGAGGTCCTGAGTAGAGATGTAAATCAGTGAGGCATCAACACAGAGAGAAAACTTTCTCCAACTGGTCCGGGAACTGTATGAAGGCTGCACCACCACCATCCACTCCATGGAGGGAGAGACGCCCGAAATTCCTATCCATAGTGGCATGAAGCAAGGCTGCCTCCTGAGCCCCATCGTTTACAACTCAGCCATGGAGCCGCTCATTCGAGTGATCTCCAGCGATGTCGATCTATACAGCAACAGAGTGAATATCCTGGCCTACACAGGCGGCCTGATCCTGATCGCAGACAACCCCGAGAGTCTCCAACAAATGCTTGACATCACCAGCCAGGCTGCCAGCTGGATGGACCTCCACTTCAATGCCAGGAAGTGTGCATCCCTGCATATCGGTGGCAGTAGAAGGGATTTGGTCCAGGCGACATCTTTTCAGATCCAGGGTGAACCCATGATCTTCCTCGACGACAGGCAAGCAGACCAACATGCCGATGGGTTTCCGCATCAAGCAGACACCTGAGGATACCATCGCGGAGATCCTACAAGATGTGGCCAGGATCAACTCCTCCCTACTGGCACCATGGCAAAAAGATCAATGCCATGAACATATCTCACTCATCCTGAGGGCATCTGCTGTGGTGAAGGTACCGCTGAACAAGGCAGATAACACCATCCAGCAGCTGGTGAAGAAGTGTATGTTTCTTCCCCTGAGGGCCAGCAATGAACTGGTGTACATCTCGCACAGGCAGGAAGGGATAGCTCAGTGGTTTAAGCACTGGCCTGCTAAACCCAGGGTTGTGAGTTCAGTCCTTGAGGGGGCCACTTAGGGATCTGGGGCAAAATCAGTACTTGGTCCTGCTAGTGAAGGCAGGGGGCTGGACTCCATGACCTTTCAAGGTCCCTTCCAGCTCTATGAGATAGGCATATCTCCATATATTATTATTTATTTTTATATTTAACGTCCCTCAAACGTGTGATCTTTCACATCTTCCGCCTTCTGACGTGTTCGGACGCCACGGAGAGGAACATCGCGGAGAGCGCTCTGCAGGATGCCGTCAAGATGCGAATTGCCAGGACCCACTCCAACCAAGATGTCACCACCCACCTGAACGGCTTGCTGGAAGGTGAATTTGGAAGAGACGAGAGACTTTGCTTTGCTCTGGACTCGTGCCCGCAACACTACACAACTACTGGAGAAGTGTATCAGCTGCCACTGGGCGTGGTGCAAGGAATGCCAGGAGCTGGGAGTCCTAGTGCCACAGGTGAAGAATACAGATTACACGATCATCACTCCAAGAGCTAGAACCATGCTGGAGAGGACCCGGAAGGATGCCATCTGCTGCCAATACGTGGAACACCTGAAATGGAAGCGAGACCAGGGCAAGGCCTTTGAGGTGCACGTGGAACACCAGCAACCACTTCCTCCCCAGGGGCAGCTTCACCCGATTTGCTGACTGGAGGTTCCATCCACAGGGCCCAGCTCAACTGCATCCCCCTGAATGGAGCTTTCTGCCATGGGAATCGGGACAAGCAATGCTGGAAGTGTGGCAATGCCAACGAGATGCTACTCCACATCCTGAGTAGCTGCAAGTCCCATTCGAGAGCTTGGCAGCTGCGACACAACACCATCCAAGATTGCCTGGCCAGAGCCAGCCGGACATCCATAGGGAAGGCTGCCGTAAACTCAGCCATCCCTGGAACCGACAGCCAACTGCAACCGGACATAGTCATCATCGAGGACTAGAAGAAGATCATCATGGTGGATGTCACAGTGCCATTAGAGAACAGGAGCCCAGCCTTTCATAATGCCCGAGCTCGAAAGGTAGAGAAATATGCCCCTCTGGCCGACACCTTGAGAGTTAAGGGTTCCCAGGTCCAGACACACGCACTGATCGTCGGAGCCTTAGGTGCTTGGGACCCTGGTAACGAGCGAATGCTGAGAGAATGCAGAATCGGTCAACGCTACACTCGGCTGATGCGGCAACTCACGGTATCGGATGCCATCAGGTGATCGAGGGACATCTACATACAACACCGGACATTGACAATACCAGGAGGGATGAGCCGGAGTGCCGATGAGAAGTGGAGACCAGAAAGTAATTCAAATACTTTCTTGATGGACTGTTCTTTTTCTCTAAATGGACAACCTATCCTAATTCTCAGTTACTGAGGGACAATCTCCACTTGCTGATATATTTTGCTTTTCACAACCAAATCTCTCTACAACTTTTCATGAGTGATGTACCCGAGTATTCGCATTCTAATAGCTAAACTGTATTGTTAAATCTATTCACCTAAATTTGGATTATTGCTGATCATGTATTCTATGTATCATATGACTTTAAAAACAAACTTTGTATTTGTGGATAATCCAAGTACTATACCCAGATGTACAGACACTCTTTTCCCAACCTATGTATTATATAATTATTTTAACATTAGCTTTAATACAAAATTTAAATCTGTTCTTGTCAATTGAAAATGGGTCAGCTAAGAAAATCAGCCCTTGTCTCAGCTTTTCTTTGGCTCACAGGATCTTACCGGAAAAACCCAGACTCTTCAAACATTCCCAGTTACCAGTCTCCCTGAGAGGGGAGGGGGAAGGAGTGGGTTGGGAAGGTGTTCAGTTGCTGACGGGTAGGATGCATGGAATATTGGATTACTTCTCTCTAATGGAACTAGGGAAATAAATCAATTACTAATTGACTTCTCTGTTAATGACATGGAAAGGCAGGGCTCACAGCGTCACTGGGAAAACCAACATGCAGTGTGGGGCAGCGTTAACCCAGACGGTCCTGAGCACTGAGCGAGGAGGCCCGGAGCACTTTATATGGCCAGCTACATAAGACTAAGGCGAGAGGCCAAAGACAGCCGGTTACTACAGACTGAGAAGAAGCTCAAAGCCACCACACTTCCCTTTACCCCGCATTTTACAGAACAGTGACAAATATTTAACAGCAACATGCCTCTCTAGGCTAACCAGCTCTCTGCCCTTTCTTTAGCCTGATGTGAATTAGCACAGGCGAATGCTAAACCCCTCAAAACCAGGTTTATAGAGCAACAGGGAGAGGTACCTTCCACTGCAGCAGGAAGCCCTGGGCTGAGCCAAGAGCAGAACCAATATAAGCAGCATCTAACAGAGGGACTCTATTGATCTGGGGCTTAGCAACGTGACAGAGCCTTTGTAGGCCACTAGCACCCGCAGGTCATTGCTGTCCTCTGTGGCACTGCACTCAGACCTGCTGTTCTTCGAGCAGGGTGTGTCTGTAGAATGCTTTGGGACAAGGGGGCCCTGACCGGAGCCCCTGGCGCTACTGTAACAAGTACAAGTCGTTCTTTTTACAAGTAAAGTGGAACGTCAGTAATCGGAGCTCAATTCCCAGCAGACAGCTGTTCAGTGCAAAACGCGTCAGCAGGAAGCCAAGGAAGAGCAGGAATTCTTTAATATTACGGTAGCCTGAAGAGGCCTCAGATCAGGAGTGAGATCCCATGATTCTGGGCACTGCAGTTCAGACCCTCATCCTACAGGTGATCCCTCTGGACCCAGGACAGCACCCACTTGTGGGGATGCTGACGCTACCACCTCCCTCTGCAGGGGCTGTTCTGGCCTGTGCTCTGCCAAGGACTTTCCCCCAGTGCTACGGAGTCTCCTTTACAAAGCTATCAAACAAAGAGCTCCCCACTAGCTAACCCTGCTATTGATCTGTTCCTATCTTTAATTATGTCTTACTGTAGCTGGAGAAAACCAGGAAGCCAGCTCCAAGATGCCAAATTGGATTTGACTACTGCTATTACCTTTAATTACCCTGTGTCCAGGGAAAGGCAAACCAGAGAGCAATCTTCTGAGCATTTCTCCAGAACGGTCGGTAACCTTACACATACCGCCAAGGGTGCGCGGCCAGGCTGTGACTGGCACTGCAATGCTACAGCACTGCCTCGCACTCCTGGCCACACACGCCCTTTACAAAGACACAGTCCTGAGCACAATTTCATGCCGGATCACCCCCCAGACAAACAGCTAATCCTGCTTACCTCCGTGCCACTCCGGGGCAGCACGTGGTGGTGCTGGCTGTGTAGGGGAAGGAATGCATGAGGACGTGCTACAGAGGAGATTCTGAGTAATCACTGTTGTAGGCATATGCACATTTGGGGATGTTTTAAATTATGCTTTCCTGGTCTCCAGGTATCAAGCAAAAAGCTTGAATCATCTGGTTTCTGCAGAACTGTTTTGGTCCATGTGTGCAAGGTATTTGCTCTTTTTTTGGCTTCTGCTAGGAAATGATTCATATGAAATTCCCCCAAGTACTTGTGTCTGCCATTAACAGCAAATCTAGATTTCTGGTAAAGCTTGGGGGGAAAAAACCCCAGACACCCAAACTATAACATGATGGGGATATGAAGAGCCAGAGAGCCTGCCTAGGGAGGTACTGGGGGTGCTCTGGCATAACAAGAGTATTGGCAGCACCATGTTTCACTGCCGGGGGGGGGGCCCTTTTTATAGGCAAGTCCAGAGACAAGAGAATGGCTTCGAACAGGTCCAGTTTTACCACCATGCCCCTGTCCTCGAGGCTCACCCCAAGAAGGACGTATAACTGGCAATGGAATAAAGTGCCTTGGCCGACAGATTTTTATATTCTGATATTTCAAGGGACCTTGGGTGGATTTCAGCAGTTTGCTTAGTGGAAATAAATAAATAAATAAAAACCACTGTATCCTCCTCTTTCCCCGCGCTCCTCCTGGGAAAAAAATCTGTTTTTCAATAATCCATTAAATTCACACTAAAATAATAATGAAGGGATGAGAGGCTGTAATCTGGGACTAGCATGGCCTTGTGTCTGCCTAAATGACTCTAAGTAGATTAGCTGAACTGTCATGGCATTAGACAAATCTGCTCCAACGGCAGTTCTGCAGGGAGATCAAACCCCTCCCTCCTGGAACACGCTATCACAATCCTAGATGTAAAGGTGCCGTTCGCGCTCCGGTACGGAGGAGACTGGAGTATCAGAGGATAACAACGAAGGGCCTGGCTAGACGAACAGTTAGTGCCTCGCACGCTGGGACGTAAACCCATCTTGCACCGGCGTGCCACGGGCTAACTGGCCACATGGACCCTGCTGACACACACTACAGGTTCTGTCCTGCGTTGGAGCTACTCCTGTTCCAAAGCAGGGCAGATCACAGCACACTAGTGTCCAGTGGACAGTCAGTGAGCGGGAGATTTATACCCCAGCATGCCGCACGCTGACTGTTCAGACAAGCGCACAGGGAAGCAACGTAAGCCCCTGAAATGTAGCCTCTTGCCCTGACGCTTTCCACACACATTTTTTAATCCCGTCGCCAAAATGTTTCCAAGCACCAGCTACTCTGCGCCAGCGCTGACAGCCGGCCGTGGTGGCAAAGCGAGCTCTTTGCGGCTTCAACACGCCAGAGCGGCCCTGTCCGCAAGCATGGCCCAGCTCTCCCCCGAACGTGGGTAAGGCGTCAGAGGCTACTCAGAGGTGACTAGGAAATAAAGCACGAAGGGCAGCCAGCTGGGAAAGGCACAGGAACTGCAGTTAGCTGCAGCCCACAGTCCCAACATCAGATTTACCATTTCTGGGCTGCATTAACGCCAGCTCATGGAGCAGAAGAATGAACCTTTTTTCCAATTGAATCTAAGAATGTACCAATCAAGTTTCCCCTTTGCCTGACAAACCAGCCAGCCAGGAGGATGAGGCAGCCGCCACAGCTCCTGCCGTGAGGGGGGCGTACAAATTAAAGTAGGGGGCAGGAGAAGCTGAATGACCCAGCCCACTCAGGCTCCAGCTTCTGTGACCAGACTAAGGCCATGTCTGCTCTACAGCTTATGTCGGCATAAGTGTGAATAAACCACCCCCCGAGAGACATAAATTACGCCAGCATAAGTGCTATGTCGGGGGGAGGGCTGGGGCTGCATGGGTGTCACAGTGACAGCGGAGACACACGAGAGAACAGAGCCCAGCCTGGCTCACCAAGCCCTGGCCGCGTGTGCGAAACAGGCATCACAGAATCTCAGGGTTGGAAGGGACCTCGGGAGGTCATCTAGTCCAACCCCCTGCTCAAAGCAGGGCCAATCCCCAGCTATTTGTTTTTTGCTCCAGATCCCTTAATGGCCCCCTCAAGGATTGAACTCACAACCCCGGGTTTAACAGGCCAATGCTCAAACCACTGAGCTATCCCTCCCCCTTTACTTGTAAGCCCAGCATACCTGATATGGACTTGGAGTCGACTGGATCCCAGTGGCTCCATCATGCCCAGGTTACAAAGAAAACATCTTTTTACGGCGGCCAGTCCGACACATCCCACCTGGGATCTGAAAGCTGGCCCTTCCCTTCACCACAAACAACAAAGGTTCTGCAAGGACACCCAAGCCCCCTGCCTTCAGAACCACCCTCTGGGCACCAGTCCCTCTGCAGTCACTTCTCAGGTGTGCGCTAAACATGACTGCAACACACAAAGGCAACAGGGTGACTGAGAGAAACAAAAAGCCCAGGTGATCCATAGCCGCACAAGAGTGGCAGAGTAGTGCTGAACACAGAGGCGCTCCACAGAATTTTTACAAAGAAACCAAAGATGCAAGTTACACGAGCAAGCAAAACTAGTTAGTGCAAGGGATCCGGTGAGCGTTGTGTGTCCAGAACATACTTATCCTAATGTGTAGTGGGGCATCAGTAGTGTTGCGCTGGGCTTTCCCCGCCCCAAAAACAAGCTTTTCAGAGATACTAAGCGGCTAGTATTTTAATATTCCTGCTCTGAACCCCAGTCACGTAACACTTAATTGAATCCCATCTATTGCACAGGTCTTTGTGCGGCTACAAAACAGAGACATGTTGGTTAACCCTCAGCCTGGCCCCCTTTGGTCTCCCACTCTGCCCTCTGGAGAGGACCAGGGAGCGTGCCTGCTCCTACCCTAGGGTGAGGGGCTCCTTCCTCCCCAACTCCCAGCTGTTCTCAGCTGAAATCCTGGCCTGCGAACAAGCCAAACCCTGAACGTTCCCATCCCAGCAGAACTACGGAACACAAGCTGCACTTTGTCAAACACGAGGGCCATCCACAGAACCGGGTGCCAGGTAGGCCACCAGCAGAAGTTACCTAGCAGAATGAGTCCAGCTGCTGGGAAGAGAGGCAGAGTTAAAGTTCAATCCTTCACAGAACACGTGTTCCAACTCCGAAGAAGGGAACTCCGGGGGCTGGTGCCTCCGGTGAGGGAAGTCGGAGCACGCTCCGTTTCTCGCGGCTCCCGCCATGGGAGTGTGAATAATTAATGACGGGGGTTGACTGTTCGGTCCATGGTAATTAATCCAATTGATTTCAGCCCTACTTGGTTGACCTTTGTATCCATTTACCACTTGACCTTCAGACAGTTGTTTCTGAGTGCGGGTCAGCCCGGAGCGCTGGGATACTATTTCCTCACACAGCCAAACATCAATAATTCCACTGCCTTCCGTTTTAAAAACCAGCTTTTCTGTGCCTGGACAGTGCTGGGCCCATGCTCCCACTCTTGGCCGCAGCGCTCACCTTGCAGACAAAAGCTATGCAAGCTAGGTACGCTTCACTCCAATCACATTGTCACTAGATGAAAGGGAAAACGGGTTAAACCCTAGTCCCGCGGCAACCGCGGGACAAGCTCCTATTTGGCCCCATGTGACTAGGCTCGGTCCAACGTGCAAGTAGGGCTTGGCTGAGCAACCATTTAGTTGATGGAACTTGCACCTGCAGTTCCTTAGCACACTCCGATCAGCTCCCGCGTTGAACCAGGAATAGACCAAACTGCGGGGAGTGACTCTAGTACGCAGCAGGCTTGCGTGGGGAGCTGTACACCTCAGCTTACCGTGAACTAAATGATTGTGCAGACAAGCCCCTAGTTTAAGGGGCTACAGTAGCACTCCTCACCCAAACATCCATTCATTTCTTTGAGACCTAGCATACTGCAGCCCAGAAGTTGTAAAATGAAGCGGCAGCATTCACACCAGTGCGATAGAAAAGAAGTGTTTTGTGCTCTTAGGCTTCCTTGGCCGACTGCTGTAGCAATGAACTGACAAAACAGCATTACCTGCATTTTACTGCCATCTTTGGTGATGCTAGTGCATAGATGAGGGGAGAGGGGGAAATTGGAAAACATGCAGGAGAAAAGGCATCAGTGGCTGAAAAACAGCTTGCAAAAAGG
This sequence comes from Mauremys reevesii, assembly GCF_016161935.1. NCBI lineage: Eukaryota > Metazoa > Chordata > Testudines > Geoemydidae > Mauremys > Mauremys reevesii. Next base: position 1,723,945 of record NC_052633.1, read on the forward strand.
TTTATTATTTTCAGGCATTTAAGAGGACTCTGCAGACAATGGAGAGACACAGGAATGGCCATATTGGGTCAGACCAATGGTGCATCTAGCCCAGAGCATGGCCCGGCATCCCTGCCCATCCTGGCTAATAGCCATTGAGTGCTCAAACCTCCATTGAGCGACCTATTTGCCATGAACTTATCTAATTCTTTTTTGACCCCTGATATAGTCCTGGCCTTCACAACATCCTCTGGCAAAGAGTTCCACAGTTTGATTGTACATTGTGTGAAGAAATTCTTCCTTTTGCTTTAAACCTGCTGCCTAGTAGTTTCATTGGGTTCTTGTGTTATGAGAAGGAGTAAATAACATTTCCTTATTTATTTCCTCCACACCAGCCATGATTTTATAGACCTCTACCATATCCCCCCATAGCCATCTCTTTTCCAAGATGAAAAGTCCCAGGCTTATTAATCTCTCCTCAGTAATTTGTTCCATACCCCTAATCATTTGTGTTGCCCTTCACTGTGCCTTTTCCCATTCTAGATACATTTATGCTGAGATGGAGTGACCAGAACTGCAGGCCGTATTCAAGGCGTAGGCGTACCATGGATTTATATAGCGACATTAGGAAAGGTTCTGTCTTATTGTCTGTCCTTTTCCTAATGGTTCTTCACATTCTGTTGCCTTGTTTGACCACTGCTGCAAGGGTATCTACAGGGGCCCGAAGAAGCCTGGGCCCTTTACTATGGACACTTGTCAAAGTCCTTTTAGCCATCAGCCTCCAGCGCTGAGTTTAGCTACAGGCTCCAGCAGGACATGTCACTTATCACATTCAAAGCAACGCTGCAGAACCACGCTGCTAACATAATGGACAGCATTTGGCATATTACTTGCCACGTCAGCTTCACTTCCCCTGGATCTTGGGATAAGTAAATCAGTGATATAGTGGGGGAGGGGGGGCTTTGTCCAATCCACAGTAAAACACACAGAGAGCAGCATCTTCAAGAACAAGCACAGCTGCATAGGCGTTTGGGGTGGGGTTTTTCTGGAGTTGTGTCTCCTGATCGAAGCTGCTTATCGGCTCCCGCGCGGTGGGGAAGTGAAGGGGTGGGTGGGTGTATACAGAATTCCGATGAATGAAAACGTTTCCCCAGGGGAAGTTGGTGAACACCGAGAGGGGAGGGAAGGCAGCTCACAGCACGTGCCGCCGCTGCATTTGGAGAAGCTTCTAGGGCAGCTGGGCAGCACTGACCATCGACATGGTCAGTGCCACAGAAAGTATCTAAAGCTCATGCTCAAATAAATGTGTTAGTCTCTAAGGTGCCACAAGGACTCCTGTTCTTTTTGCGGATACAGACTGACACGGCTGCTACTCTGAAACCTGTCTAGAAAGGGGCTCCCCTAACGCTCTATCCCCAGACTAATTGCCCTCCCCCTCCTCCTGTCTGGATCTATATGGAGAGTTCTTCCAGCCCACTGCTTGGCCCCCCAGAGACTTGCACAAGTTTGATCACAGACGTCACATCCGCCACTACTGATCGGCACTGTAGTGATTCAGGATCTGATCAGTGTGTGTCGGTGAATGGAAACACCCGACAGCGCTTTCCCACACTTCCTAGCCATGCAGCCAAGGTGCTGGATGGGCTGCTCCGCCAGGGAAGCAACCAAAGCATCTGTGAGAAGCCACACAAAGGGCCAACCGCACTGAAGCTGGAGCCAGTGGATCCGGTGCTAGACAGGGAGCCTAGACACGGGGATTTTCCTCCCAGCTCTGCCCCGACACTGCATGGTGTGTAACCACAACTCCAGCTGGGTCAGTGACGGCGGCAGGTGCTCTGCCGGAATCACCCCTTCACTATTTAATGCTGCCTGCCCAAAAATGAGAAGTCGCTTTTGAAAACTTGGGCCTTAACCGCCATGTCCAAGCTACGCCATCGGTATCATGGAGCGAATGGGGTTTACTCATCAGTGAATACACAGGTGACTACAGCCCACGATACAGGTCTAGTTTTGTTGCTAGTCCATAGACAGGCTGCCCACCGCAGCACTTCCTCTAGATGTGCTGCTCATGGGCTGCGGTTTCTGCACTCTCATTTTGAAAGCAGCCAGTTCAAACAGTAACTCAGCAGACCCACTCACATTCTGTCCATCTGACGCCATGGGAACAGAGACGGAGCACAGATATCAGTGGAAATAACACAAGCAGAAGAAGCAGAGATCTTAAGAGCTCCCTGTTGCTCTGATTAAAAAGCTGCATGAAGTAATTACTCAGAACCTTTATTTTAGAGCTAATTAGGACCCGAGAAACATTTTTCACCAAGTTACTGGCAGCATTGATTAAACCTATTTTTCTGGCAGATTTCCTTGGCGTTCTTTTACCATATCCATTCTCAATCTCCCCGTGGTTAGTTTTCTCTGCTACCAGCACACTCCATGCGTTCAAAAGAAGATGAAAAAGGTAATCACATGTCAGAGCTTGCCCTTGATTTTTAAATCTTTGCAAAAGAGAGGTCAGAACAGAAGAGGGAAGGGCAACACACTAATCTATTGCACAACTACACGTCATGAGTTAATCCAGCAATCTGCAGCTGTTAAGAGTTATAGCACATCAGGAAACCCAAAAACCTACCAGTACAGCGGGAGGCAAAGGGCAAACTCACAGACTTCCTTCCACAGGTTAATTTCTCTCTTCTCCACTCACTTGCTTCACCGCTGGGGGAAGCGTGAAGGTATTTTTAGCCTCTACCCGTGCCAGGGCTTCCCTAACCCCTAGCCAGCCTGTTTAGTGCCAACACAGATTCATTGTTTCTAAGATCAGCAGGTTGATCACTGGACAGATGCTGGCCACTTTTCACATTCCGTTAGCACCACATGGTTCATGTAGCTTTACTAAAACGAAGGAGGTGCAGAGAGCTGCAACAGTGAGGCGAAGAACGAGTGTGAGGTAGGAGGAGTGTGCTGGATCTGGGACAGAGGGGCCCATTACTCACCCACCTGGAGACAACTGGACTGCCACTCCTTCACCATCGCCCCCGGAAAGGCCAGCATGGCCATACCGTACTGGCGAGTCCCAGCCTGGCTCTGGGGTCCACACCTTCAAAAGGACGTTGACAAAGTGGAAAGGGGCCAGAAAAGAACTAGGGGAATTACTCGCAGTCTGGAAAAGCACCCTGACAATGGCAGCCGGCCCCCTTTAGCCTGCTTAGCTTCTCAGAGCGAAGGGTACGAGCCAATGTGGTCACAGTCCCCACGTGTCTATCACAGGGAGAAGACACCTGGTGCTGCTGCAGGGTCTTTCACCCAGCAGCAGGGGCGGCTCTAGACATTTTGCCGCCCCAAGCACGGAGGGTCCGCTGGTTCGCCAAAGCCACGGGATCAGCAGACCCTCCGCAGGCAAGCCGCCGAAGGCAGCCTGCCTGCCGCCCTGGCGGTGACCGGCAGAGCGGCCCCCGCAGCTTGCCGCCCCAGGCACGTGCTTGAAGCGCTGGTGCCTGGAACCGCTCCTGCCCAGCAGACAAAGGTACAACAGATCGTGGCTGGAAGGAGACGCTAGACACATTCAGACTGGAGACAAAGTGCACATTTTTAACAGGGAGGGAACTGAGCCGTGGACTACACCATCAGATACGGCAAACTGTCTCTCACTGGAGCCAGGCTCGGTACCTTACTACAAAATAAGCTCTAGTTCCGCTACAAATTACTGACGACTGTAGGAATGACTGAAATACCATGGTCCCTGCTAGGCAGAGGAGCAGATTATATGATCAGAATGGTTCCTTCTAGCCGTAAAACCTCTGAGTAACCTGGTTCATGAGACAGGGGCGGCTCTAGGAATTGACAGGGCAGCATGCAGCGGGGGGCGCTCTGGCGGTCACCGGTCCCGCGGCTCCGGTGGACCTCCCACAGGCACGCCTGCGGATGCTCCACCGAAGCCACGGGACCAGCGGACCCTCCGCAGTCATGCCTGCGGGAGGTCCGCCAGAGCCGCCTGCCGCCCTCCCGCGGCACGCTGCCCCAAGCACGCGCTTGGCGCGCTGGGGTCTGGAGCCGGCCCTGTCATGAGACACCCTGCAGCAGACTACAGAATCCAGGAGAGAAATGCAGCCTGATAAGCGTGAACTCCCCTCGGTTCCTCCATCAGGGCAAGTCTTCCAAGAATTCAGTCTGAGACAAAACACCACTCATCCCAGAGACGCTGAGTGACTGACATTTACTTTATTTCCCCGCCCCCCTCCACATCCCCGTGGGCAGGGGCATAGACTGTCCCCTCAGCAGAGCCAGTCTGCTAGAACCCTTCCTTAGCTCCTCACAGCTTGCTGGGGGTGCTGCTTTCGTTCTAGCCGGGCTCTTTCTCCCAGAACGAGCAAGTCCTAGTTTTAAAGCCAAAGGGACCGTTATGAGTATCTAGCCTGACGTCCTGCCAGAGACTGTCACCCCGTGTCCTGTAGTGCGGGGGATCATCCTTCCCCTCTCGAGCCAAGCAGAGCTCATCTTGATGGCGAAGCCAAGCCCCCTGCTCCGGGAAGCACGCAGGGACCGTCTGCACGAGGACACTGGGTGGTCAGATTTTAAGGGCCCTGCCCGAGCGCACACACAAAATGGGAGGACTGGTACTGCAGCTACTCCCGCCTCTCGCAGGTGGACATTACGAGCTTGTCACAGGACCCTTCAGAAACCCCCGGAGCCCTTCCAGCAGGGTTCCTGTGCACCACCCTTGCTCTGCTGCTGAGTCTGTCAGCTTCCAGCTCCCAACTTGACTCAAACCTGCAAAATATGGGGATCATTTGGGGGAGAGGGAGGAAGCAGCAGCAGCTGCCAGACTCTGGCTCTCTGGAGGGGAGAGAGCACCTAACCCTTTCTGGCAGGCCCTGGTCTGCTCCCTCAGCTCTGTCTCTGAGCCTGCTGGCGAGGAGACGCTCATTCCCCCCAGACTGGTCCCTGACATGGAAACAAAAACACAACAGAGGGCTCTGAGGCTCAGCACTCGGCATGTGCCCTCACGTTCCCTGCTGCCACCAGAGACAGCAGCAGGCTCAGCGAAACACAGAGGAAGGCTCTCTCACCACACAGCCACCCGCGCCCCACCGGCACCCCCCACCCGCCACACAGCCACCCTCACACGCGCCCCGCTGGCACCCCCCCCTCACCACACAGCCACCCTCGCACGCGCCCCGCCGGCGCCCCCCTTCACCACACAGCCACCCTCACACGCGCCCCTCCTCACCACACAGCCACCCTCGCACACGCCCCGCCGGCACCCCCCACCCGCCACACAGCCACCTCACCCGCGCCCCACCGGCACCCCACCCGCCACACAGCCACCTCGCACACGCCCGCTGGCACACCCCGCCACACAGCCACCCTCGCACTCGCCCCGCTGGCACACCCCCCCGCCACACAGCCACCCTGCACACGCCCCTCCTCACCACACCGCCACCCTCGCACACGCCCCGCCGGCACCCCCCCCACCACCACACAGCCACCCTCGCACGCACCCCGCCGGCGCCCCCCCCTCACCACACAGCCACCCTCGCACACGCCCCGCTGGCACCCCCCCCCTCACCACACAGCCACCCTCGCACACGCCCGCCAGCACCCCACCACACAGCCACCCTCGCACACGCCTCCTCACCACACAGCCACCCTTGCACACGCCCGCCTGCACCCCCTCACCACACAGCCACCCTGCACGCGCCCCGCCGCACCCCCACACAGCCACCTCGCACGCGCCCGCGCACCCCCACCCGCCACACAGCCACCCTCGCACATGCCCGCTGGCTCACCCCCGCCACACAGCCACCTCGCACACGCCCCTCCTCACCACACAGCCACCCTCACACGCCCGCCGCACCCCCACCACCACACAGCCACCTCGCACACGCCCCGCTGGCACACCCCCCCGCCACCCAGCCACCCTCGCACACGCCCCTCCTCACCACACAGCCACCCTCGCACACGCCCCGCCGGCACCCCCCCACCACCACACAGCCACCCTCGCACACGCCCCGCTGGCACACCCCCCCTCACCACACAGCCACCCTCGCACACGCCCCTCCTCACCACACAGCCACCCTCGCATGTGCCCGCCGCACCCCCTCACCACACAGCCACCCTCGCACGCGCCCGCCGCACCCCCACCACCACACAGCCACCTCGCACGCGCCCGCCGGCACCCCACCACCACACAGCCACCCTCGCACGTGCCCGCTGGTGCCCCCTCTCACCACACAGCCACCCTCGCACGCGCCCGCCGGCGCCCCACCACACAGCTACCCTCGCACGCGCCCCCCCCACCACACAGCCACCCTCGCACGCGCCCCGCTGTGTTCCTTACGGCAGCCTCCACACCAAAGATCAGCATGGAGATCTGCACGACAAGCCCCAGGGCTCCGCTCACTCTACTGCCCAAGAGTACGTACACACGAGAAATACTCCAGCCCGCCGCTCTAGCAAGACAGGGGTCACATTTCCTTTCCACCACGCTGCTCTTCACGCTCTCAACCAGACACTGAGCTTCTACAGTGAGACTCCCTGTGATCACCCCACCAGACAGTGCAGTACCCCAGCTCTCATCGCTGAATGGACAACGCCCACTGCGCAGCTCACTTCTCTGGCTCGCCCACCGCAGAGCCTTGTCAGAGGACGGCTGGGCTCGTGGTGAAAGGACAGCTCTGGGACCCAGGAGCTTAGAGGTCTGTTCCTGGCACCAGGCCTCAGTCTCCCCATCTGTAAAATGGAAACACAGAGCAGGAAGACAGCAGCATCGTCTATCTTCTCTTCAGGGTCAGACTCTCTCTCACTGTGTCTATGCGGTGCTCAGCAGCCTTGGGGCCTTATCTCAGCCGGACGCCAGGTATATATTGCTCTTGGAGCCGTCCGTTATGCTTCTATACAAGGACAGCGTCCAACTCAATTTGCTGTTCTCTTCCATTATTTCTGACACCACCGTTAGCTGTCCAGATTCCTAGGGGGTAACAAACCCGTGGCCATTCCTCTCTGCTGCACACCACGCAGGAACGTCAGGGCAGCCACAAGCTGAAACTCATTCCCCAGGCCCTGTGCCGTGGGCTCACACACAAGCGGGGCCAGCCTGCCACCAATGTTCTCACGGTGCAGACGGGCACGGGGGCTGCGACTGCGGGGAAAGGCACATGACAGCACACCCTGCCCCACACAGGGCAGAGAACTCAGGCACAGCATGTGGCAGAAGCCGCCATCGCTCCCAAGGAAGGAGGATTTGGGCCCGCAGAGGCATCCTGGAAGGGCCACACTGCAACAGCAGCACCACCCGGCTAACTCTGCAGTGGTACAGAGCCACCCCTTTGCTCTCCACCGGGACAAGTGCAATCCTCGTCCTGGCAACGCCTGCATTGCTGCATACCCCCGGGCGTTCTGCTCCCGGTCTCTGCTGGGAGGGTTGCTACCACGGACAGGATGCTGGTGGAGCTCACACCGGCCTGCTCTGAACAGGGTTAAACAAGGCGGCGGCCACCCGCTGCCCCGTTTCCACCAGCTCTCCCAGTAGGGCTGGACCGCCGTAACAGCGCTGTGGTGGGAGTGCGCTGTAAAATATAATATATAAAATCTCAGCCTCCTTCACTACTGATCGGCAGGCACCACCTCACGGGGAGGCTGGCAACGACCCTCCTGGGCTGGCACAGGTCAGAAAACTGTTGCAAAAACGCCCACATGCTAAAGGGCATCCACTAACTCCAGGCGCCTGAGCCAAGACACCTTGGGCCTGATCTCCAGAGATGCCAACCATCCACAGATCCCATGGGCCTCAGCACCATCCAGGGGTAGGACAGCAAACGGAGCCAATAGAGACCCATTCCCACCCACTGTGTGACCTTCGCACATTCACTTCATCTCTCAGGCTTCAACCTCCCCAGCTGTAGAAAGGGGAGACTGATATTTCCCCTCCTGGGTAAAGTGCTTTGGGGTCTATGGATGAGAATCGCCGTGTACGTATTGTTCACAATCAGGGAGTCAGGCACTTGACCGTGGCCCTTTAAACAGGACCTTTCCCTGCACAGTGACTTTGCCATATTTATCTTTGTGCCCAAAATAATCCTTTGAAAAGCCAATACCCACTTCCTCCTCTCCACCTCTCCAAACAAAAACATGCACACACTCTTCCAACAACAAGGGAGGGACCCAAGTCCCAGGAAAGCAGCCCCTTCTGTTCAGGAGAAGCGAGAGAGCCCTGGAAGTGACACTAAGTGACACTAGAGACATTGTCAAGAAGTATTTTGCTTTGTACAAAGAACGGCTGGGACAAATCCCAGCATCCCTCACTGCCCAGTACAGATCAATCTGTTCTGTGTTTAGAGTCTCTTTCTGTACGTTTAACGGGGACGCACCTTATGGCTTTGTTGTTCCACATTAAGTTAAACCTGTTTTATCTGTTGACATCAAAGTCCTTCTCCTTCACTATTGAATAACTATGCAAAAAAAATACCCACCCAATTTGCAAACACGGCTTTGCCATTAAAGAGCTGTCAAATGGGATGCCTCTGATTTTCAAAGCCTTGTTCCACTTCACCACCCCACTGCCTGACATGTTGGTTCCTCCCCATCCACTTCACTGCCATTTGCCCACAGTCTCGCATTAATAGCCACAACCTGTTCAAACAGCAGCAAAATCAAGCAGAAACGCCCTGCCAGGATGAGGTGGGCAGGATGAAACAACCCAGGGATCTGCCTGCACTAGAGCCTTCCCAGGTAACATGTCAGCAAGTGCGAAGAACACACAGGCTGGGGACAGGCTGAGCAAACTACAGCCTGACCTCCAGAGCGCCTGGAAAAACTCCTGGGCGAGGAGGGAAGCTGCAGTTTACAAATGGGAAGCAGCTGCAGAGATACATTTCTGTGATGGCAAAAATGCATCCGCTCCAACTCATGGCATCCCTCCCATACAAACAGACTTGGACTTCCCTAGGTCAAGCAGTTTAGCAAAGAGTAACCGGGGGCAGGGGAGGGGTGTCTTCCCTGGAAAACGTATATTTGTACATTTTGGAAGCCTCCATCTTATCTTGCTACTGTAGCTTGTTTCCGCTGAAGACCCAGGAGAAGCCGATCTGACTGTTGCTCGCTAGCAGCCCATTTTGCTAAAGCCTAAGATCCCTTCTCCCTGCCATTCCAGTGCCTTGGATTTGCATGTGTCCCCGAGGGTGGGCAGCATCACGTCTGCGAACCACTGCTAAGCAGAACGTGCGCTAGAGCGATTCACCTCCAGCCAGGGTTTCCAGACAGCCTCTGTCCTAGCTGGTGCGTCACTGTCGACGGCGGCAAAGCCAAGCAGCACTAACATTCTATTATGCACATTACATAATAAATAATACATTCAATAAAAGCAATGTGACATTGGGCTGTGAGTCCCGGCTTCGCTTGGCCTGTGCCGTATTTATTGACAGGAGTTATACTCCAGAGGCTCCCATGCAAACCTCATTCAAAAACGCCTTCCCATAAGGAGTCGGCTGATGTACACATGTTCTGAGAGGGGACCAAGGAGGCAGCAGCTGGGGGAGCTTGGTGCAGTGGACAATCAAATAGCTGCTGAATGGACACAGTCCAACTAAGAATTAGGCCGTGTGGAAAGCAAGCGGGTTGCTAACCACATGTCTGCGATGCCTTTCACATGCCCACGCTGCATTAGCCTGCCTGTTTGAATGCTGCCCAGCTCCGGGCCTCTCTCAGTTCATGTTTTTTCTTTTGCCCCTAAACAGCTTCTGAGAAGCAAGTTTTACTATCAGAGAAATCCCTGAACCATTTGCGCGGGGGGGGGGGGGGGAAGAGAGAGAGAGAGAGAGAGAGGGAGGGTGTGTGTGTGGGTGTGTGGGTGTGTGGGTGTGTGTTGCAGAAAAAGACGTCTTGCAGAAATAGAGAGCTGACCTAGAAAAAGGCACAGCTTTTCACTGCCCCCTAACGTGCATATTATCTAACACCTACAGCACGTGCGCTTCAAATCAGAAAGGATACCCAGCTCTGTTTACTTCCTACAACACCCCTACGCACACGCACACAGAGGAGAATACCGTCCACAATCAGGATGTGCAGGCCACAGGAACAGTGTCGGGAAGTGTCAGCCCTTTGGGTGTGTTCCTGGGACTTACACAGCGCTTCCCCACTATGAAATTTCTTTCCCAGCTCAGAGCTTTCTGTGTATCAATAGGTAAATGAGCACAGCAGTCTCCTGTATCCAGCACAAGCACAAAACACCCCGTCACTGGACCTCTCTCCCTGGGCCACGCCGGCTGCATTTGGCAAACAAGTAGTCACAGATGACACTTCATGCTGATCTGGGCAGTACCCATGGGTTAGGCCTGCTCATTCAAAGGATAAGAAACCGGTTTCACCCGATACGAAGTCAGACGGCGGAACCGCGCCAGGTGAAGGCACTGAAGTGAAGAAAGGGACTGGGTATTTACATGGGGAACATGAATATCCAGAGTTGTTAGAATAAAGACTCATGGAAGGGATATTAAACCTCATGCTGCAAGGCTCAAGCCAACCACTAACTAGCAGCAATTACGCAGATTATCCCACCCCTGTCTCTGCAGGGCTCTTACCCCCTCCTCTGAAGCACTGGGTGCTAAGCACGGTCAGAGACAGGACACTGGGCTAGACGGACCTGGCCTCTAATCCAGTCTGGCAAATGCCATGTTCCATTGCACCCATAGGAGCCGTCTCAGCTCCCCGACACCCCTGAGCTCTGACTCCCTCTGCCGGACCATGGCAGCGCTGCACTGACCCCAGCAGATCACTTCCAAAGCAGAAACCACACCCTCTGGGTCAAGGTTATCAATCCCACTAACTGTGCTGCCGGGGACACATTACCGGAGCATGTGATCTGACACACAGGGATGGTTTGCCTCAGTACTGGATGCCCTCCAGGATGAGAACTAAAATCACAGCCAAGGAAAAGAATTCGTCTCCTGGTCTTGGGAAGCACCGAACAGCAGCAGCCAAAGTCCAGGGAATAAAGGCTCGAAAGGGCAAAGCAACAGAAATGCTGTTTGATACCAAATCTAGTCACTGTGAATTCTTGGTTTTATTGACCTTGGGGGCACATTCGCCATCCTTCTGTGTAGCACGAAGGTAGGAAACATGAGGACGTTAGAATCCCAGTGGCTATACAGAGAGCATATGCAAATGAGTGTGTGTGATCTGCATACACAGAACAGACAAGGGACCTAAAGCCGTCGTGCCCACACAAAAAGATCCGGAAAACTGCCTCAGGAAGGAGAGAGAGGACTGGGACTAGGACAGATGAACAGCAACGCCATCCGTCATGCTGGTTGTGCCGTTCAAAATGGCCTGCGTCTCCCAGAGACTACACAGCAATCGGTGATACCAGAGCACCAACGAGACTCAAGAGACGCAGGAATTGCCGAGAAATCACCACTGATGTTCTAAAGCAAATAAATGCACTGGCTGAATAAGTGACTTGCATTTGAGATTTTGGTTTCTATTTTTAGTCTGATGGCTCCTGCAGTCTGGAACAGCCTCCATCTATCTTCCTGCCTCATGAGCTCTCCAGCACAGTTCACATCTCTGCAGGCAATCTCTCTTCTCCCTCGCTGCTGCTTTCTCTCCCTAAGTTACCATTTCAACTCTAAAGGTAGTAGTAATTTTGTAACGCATTTGAGACCCAGCTTGTATTCAGAGCAGCTGGGAGCATATTTACAATAAGCAGCATTTAAAAATAACTTTGTAATTTCAACAAGAATAAAAGGGGAGGAGGAAAATCACACAAAAACTAAACCAAATGAACATCCGAAAATGAAAGACACCATACAGTGGAGTTGTAGTCACACACATTGCTGCAGTCTGTTTAGCCTATGTGCAGATGGAGCTTCCCAGCAGAGGATGCACAAATTATTTTGCTACAGTCAGGCAGATTTTCTTTTTTCATGCCATCACTTTCCACAGAGGGAGAGTGATCAGGTCAGTCAATACGGTGTGACTGGCACGCACGCACACACACACACACACACACACACACACACACACACACACACACACACTAAATCCATCTTTCCTACCTGTCCACACCATATGCCACCCAGAGCCCTGAAAACCGTCCACTTCATTGCACTCCCAACCCCCAACTAACACAGCTATTTCTGTGTCCCGATTTGTAACAGGGCACAGGCTTAGGCTCTGTGTCGTATGGGAACAACTCTCCAAAAGGACTGGCTTCTCTTTCTTACACAAGAAGCTCACAGCCCGTGCCATGCAGCCAACATGGCTACCTTGGGCAACTGTAAATCTGGCTGAAGTCACAACCGTAACATGCCTGGAGCACTAGCCATTTCATCTCTGCTGGATTACCTTTCAGAACTCAGGAGGAACAACATCCCTTTAGATCTACGATCCCCAAATTTTTCAGGGTCACGCCACCCCGCCTTACCTTGTCCGCATCCCCGGCCCAGGAGCAGGGGCTGTGGCTCAGGGTAGGGGGACGCAGTCAGTAGTCAGGGGGCCGAGGCTTGGGCCATAGCTGGAGGGGGGCTGCCTGGGAGCAGGGCCGGAGCGGAGCTGGGGGTGTGGTGGGGCTGGATGGGCCCAGCCCCCACAAATGTTCCTCTGTGCCCCCTAGGGGGGCACACCCCTCAGCCTGGGGACCTCTGCTTTACATCTATAATGTATAGCTGCCAAACACATTTCTGAAATACACGTCACAGGGCTTTAATATACCACCCATTAAAAAACCCCAACAATACAGAGGTAAGGGAATATAAAAGAAGGTTTCCCTCTCTTTAACCTCTTGGCTGCAGTGTTAAAGCCAAATTATCCATTGTCACCAAACACGCTATAAATAAAGTATTATAGAATCATAGAATCTCAGGGTTGGAAGGGACCTCAGGAGGTATCTAGTCCAACCCCCTGCTCAAAGCAGGACCAACCCCAGCTAAACCATCCCAGCCAGGGCTTTGTCAAGCCTGACCTTAAAAACCTCTAAGGAAGGCGATTCCACCACCTCCCTAGGGAACCCATTCCAGTTCTTCACAACTCTCCTAGGGAAATAGTTTTTCCTAACATCCAACCGAGACCTCCCCCACTGCAACTTGAAACCATTGCTTCTTGCTCTGTCATCTGCCACCACAGAGAACAGCCGAGCTCCATCCTTTTTGGAACCCCCCTTGTTCCTGCGCCCTCAATAAGGCTTCTTTAAAATACAACCAGCTCTCCTGGACTCCTTTCCCCCCAGGGGATCATAGAATATTAGGGTTGGAAGAGACCTCAAGAGGTCATCTAGTCCAATCCCCTGTTCAAAGCAGGGATCCTGCCCATCAGTCCCCTGAGGGAATCAAAGTCTGCTTTTCTGAAGTCCAGGGTCCATATTCTGCTGCTCTCCTTTCTTCCTTGCGTCAGGATCCTGAACTCAACCATCTCATGGTCACTGCCTCCCAGGTTCCCATCCATTGCTTCCCCTACTAATTCTTCCCCAGTTTGTGAGTAGCAGGTCAAGAGGAGCACGGCCCCTAGTTGGTTCCTCCAGCACTTGCATCGGGAAGTTGTCAACACTCTCCAAAAACTTGCTGGATTGTCTGTGCACCGCTGTATTGCTCTCCCAGCACGTGTCAGGCTGATTGATATGCCTCCTGAGACCCAGGGCCTGTGATCTGGAAACTTCTGTTAGCTGCCCAAAGAAAGCCTCATCAACCGGACCAGGAAGATGAGGTAGTCTGTAGCAGATGCCCACCACAACATCCCCCTAGTACCAATAATGTCACTTTTCAGCAGCCTCTATGGCACGTTTCACCCCAAGGGTAGTAAGAAATTCAATCTCTACATATTGTGTACAAAGAACACTTGTAATCCTGCTCTGCTAGTCCACGGATTCCCAGAACAGAACAGGGCTCAGCACAGAGGTGAAATCCCCCATGCTCCTTGGGAAATGCCAGACAGCCAGGGAGGGAGGGGTTTGAGAGGCATGGAAGACTCCATGTTCTGGAGAGTATCCTGTTTTCCCATCATTATAACTCTAAATGCCATCTCCATTGTAACTGAAGTGCTCTCACTAAGGGACTGAATACTCACAGCAGACTTCCAGTAAACTAACCCTATTAGTATTCCATTTAAGGATAACTTCCAGAGGACAGTAACATAGATTATGCTTAATTTGATTGTAAGAGATTATTATAGGACTAGCTGTTTCTAGGGATCAGTAGTTAGATACATGGCCTCTCGGTCAGAGATTCAAACCTGATCTGAGTCAGCAGCGAGTAAAAGGTGTTACCACCTTATGCGTACCGGCATTCCCTCTCTGGGAAATGAGCGAGTGATCTCAGTCCCATATCAATGGAAAGTGCACCCACTCGCACTGGGCATTCCTGCAGGCACGGGCAAAAGAGAGAAGACTTGATGGCCTCTCACCCCAATTGGCCATGCCCTCTAAATCAGGGCCAGGAGAGCGCGGAGGTAAAGAAGGGGAGCTTTCCTTCACACGCCTTTCATCCTGCTCCCTGTCATTCTCTGCCCGTTTCCCAAACAGACTGGGCATTAAATATTCAGCTCCCGCCATGCGGAGCCCAGAAATAGACTTGATAGCTCGACACACCTCTCTGGGCTGTCCCCATTCTGTTGGTAAAGACTGGACTCTAGCCCTCCAGAGCGGTCAGCCCGGCTTCTTTCCCAAGCTCTATGTGCTCCCTCGGGGGATCCTCGCTTTAGGTTCTCTCACTGGTTAATTGGTCCCTTTGTGCCTGTGCGGGGGCCGACCTGGAACTGGGGCTGTAAGTGCGAAGTTCTGCTCTCAGTCTCTTTACCGAGCTGGTAATATCAGAATCGCAGGGTTATGTCAGAGCTACGGAAAAGTCCAACAGCAACGCCAGCAATTGCAATACTTGCCCTCTCTTGCGGTAATAGCGCTCTGGCCCTCTCCGAAGCCAGGCTGATGGATTTTGAAGTCAATAATGAGACCCGACCATACTGAGCTGGTTTGGTAAGAGAAAACCATCCTAGTCGCCCAGAGTGAGACAGTGAGTCAGGGGACAGCGGTCATGTCCCACAGAGGGCTGCAAGGTGCGGCGCACTCAGGCCCCCATTCAACAAAGCACTTAAGCAGCCCGTGGGACTAGCCATGTGCTTAAAGCTAAGGCAGACACTGAAGTGGTGCGTTGGATCGGGGCCAGCTCTTATAGAACTGAGCCTTGTAAGACCAGGAATCGTCAGAGACCTCAGAGCACAAACCTACCAGGGTGGATTCCATATTCCAGACATTCACAGCCACACATTCACCACCCTTAAAGGCCACAGAACATGCCCGGTTCCACCCTTCCCCTGCATGCAAGCTAAAATAACCTTATAAAGGCTGCTACTGCAGCAGCCTGTGAGAGTTTTGCCTTGGCAACTAGTAGGGTGGATGACTCACCTGGCAGCCAGATCTCAGTTACAAGCCCAGCAACCGGCCCCCCAACCGTATCAAGACGGCCCTATTCATCAAGTCAGGGAACACGTCAGGCAGATGACATTGCAAGAATATCAGCCCTAATAGGAACACACTGAGTAGTTCACTGAACCCTATTTCTCACTACCCACTGGGAGAGCTGAACAGAGTTCCAAGGACAAGCGCTCTAGAGGAGGGAGATCATGGCAGATTTTCCCCATAGCTACACAGCCTGGTCCCCCTAAGGAGTACTGTGGCATTCCTGGCAGCTCAGACTTTGCATTTGCCCAATATGAGAATTGTAGACGTTTATATGTGCCCATGACTACCAGAGAATGGAGGGTTGGTTTTTTGTTAAAGTTTAGGCTCCAAGTCTTAGCTGGTACTAGAAGAGAGCTCTCAATTCATTCTTCCCATATACTTCACAATATGGAATCTATTTCTACAGCCTGGCGTGAGACACTGAGTTCGGCCCTTCTTCTGCTGAACAATGCCCTCATTTTCCACAAAGGGAAGTCAAGGCACCTGACACAATGCAGGTGTTAAGATGAGAGAGCACAACGGTGATTCGCCAGCCTGACCTCCTGCACAGCACAGGCCAGAGAAACTCTCCCAGGGATTCCTGCAGTGGAGGGAATTGTTCTTCCGCACTGAGCAACCACCATCCACGCCAATAACCTGTGGTTGAACTAGAGCATATATTTGATAAACAGACACTCAGTGCTGACAAGGGTGGGATTTTCAAAAGTAAATAACGGGGTTAGGCGCATAACATCCCATTGATTTTCACACCTAAATTCTTAGGTGCTTCTGAAACTCCCCCCTAGAGATTTCCCAGGATGACGGCTTGACCACTTCCCTCCGAACGCTGTTTCACTGGCTGATAGCCCTCGCTCAAGAACCTGAGTCTTAGTTCAGTTTGTCCAACTCCTACTTCCAGCCACTGAACCTCATATGACTTTGTCCACTATATTAAAGGGCCTCTAATGTCAGATATCTTCACCTAGATCTCCTTTCTGTTTGAAAGCCGACAGACTGAGCTCCTTTAGTCTCATCCGAAGTTGTATTCTCCCAACCACAAGTCACGGCTCTCATGGCTGAGCCCTTCCCAGTTTCATAGTATCCTTTTTAAGAAGTGTGAACACCACAACTGGATACAGTTTTCCAGCTGTTGTCTCACTAATCCCACATACAGAGGTAATACCACCTCCTTAAACCCGGGCGATATTCCTGTGTTTATACAACCAAATATCACATTATCCCCTCCTGCTAAACTGGTTATTTACCAGGACCCCTAAATCCTTTTCAGATTCACAGCTCTTTAGGATACAGTCCCCCATGCCGCAAGTATGGCCAACAGTCTCAGCTCCTCGATCGCCGTACACCCCTTCTTCTCTCTTTAATCCAAGGTCTTTACAGACTTTTCACTGCAAGGCACAGGCAGCTATCTGGTGGCCACTGGATTAACAGCAGTCCTGAGAAGGGGTGACTTAGGCTTCAACTCTGGGGTCCTCTCTCCAGCTCCATGAAAGAAGCGTTTCCACCACTGCCAAACCAGTACATTTTAAACGGGAAATCATCTCATGAAAACAAATGAACCAATGCTCTGCAAGGAAAGAGAGCCCTCCTTTACTCTAGACAAGCACAGACACTGCCATCTTCCCATGCTCTCTGTCCCCAGGAGCCTGTGCTGAGAGTTACAAGAGCAGCATGGTCCCATTCCAATTCGAGTGGGACCAGTGACAGATCCAGGAAATCACAGGGCACATCTCCCTGAGTCACAAAGTGCTAGAACCTCTCCAGTGAGCACTGGATTACAGGAGCGTTATCTGCTGGCTGGCCTCACTGCATTTCTCTCTCTCTCACCAGGCGCAGCAATCTAGCCAACAACCAGGACTGGATTTCCAGTTAGGCACAGCAGGCAAGTACCTAGGGGCGTCAGCATTCTAGGAGCATCTAAAAGTTAAAAATGAGTTAAAAGTTTCATTTTTTACGGAAAACACGAAGGTCAGTGTAATAGTCCGAGGTAGGGGCCGTGCCGTCTCAGGGGCTGTCAGGAGCCAGGCCGCCTCACTACACGGTCCCAATCAGTCTCCGGGTTCTGAAGGTTTTGGGGTTCTGCCCCTCAAGCAGGGGCGGAACAGAAGGCACACGGTTAGTGCAAGGAGTCCCAGCCCTCAGTCAGGGCGGGACAGCAGACACTAAGTCTAGGCTCAGACCCTTTCCGCAGGCTGAGCGCCCACAAAGTCAATAAGCCACGGCCCTCGTCCAGGGCGGGCCAGCGAACCAGTTCTCAGCTCCGGTCCTGGCAGCCGGAGCTGAGCAGTTACAAAGTCAGTAAGCCCCAAGCCCTAGGTCAGGGCGGGGCAGCACACAAGAATCCAGGGAGCTCAGATCCCACTGCAGGGAGGAGCAGCAGTCTAAATCTGTAAAGCCCAAGCCCTAGCTCAGGGCGGGGCAGCAACACAGCAGTTCTAGCTCAGACCCTCAGGCAGGGGCTGAGCAGTACTAATAGTTCAGGGCTCAGGTCCTTCAAGCAGGAGCTGAGCAGTAACCAAGTCAAGAAGCCCAAGCCCTCGATCCGGGCGGGGCACCAAACACAGCAGTCTAGGCTCAGCTCCTCACAGCAGGGGCTGAGCAACAATAAGAGTTCAGGGCGCAGGTCCTTGCATCAGGAGCTGAGTAATAACGATAGCTCAGTAATCCCCAGCCCTAGGTCAGGGTGGGGCAACAAACAAGAGTCCCAGGGGCTCAGGTCCTTGTCCCAGGAGCTGAGCCACAAGAGTCAGTAAGCCCAGCCCTAGGCCAGGGTGGGGCAACACACAATAGTCCAAGGCTCAGGTCCTTGTAGCAGGAGCAGAGCAGCAAGAGTCAGTAAGCCCCTGCCCTAGGTCAGGGTGGGTCAATAAACTATAGTTCAAGGCTCAGGTCCTGGTAGCAGGAGCTAAGCAGCGGCATCAGTCTCAGGAGGCCCAGGCCCTCAGTCAGGGCAGGGCAACAAACAATAGCTCAAGGCTCAGGGCCTTGTAACAGGAACTGAGCTGTGGCAGCAGTTCAGGAAGCCCAGGTAAGTGCAGGCTTCTCTGCCTGAACGCTGGTAGGAGGGGGAGGCTGCCACCCGTGAGTGGGGTGGCAGGGGGGACACAGGCCCACCCACTCCACTGTGTCCCAGCCCGGGGCCCTAACAGCGGCGTGGATCCGCTGCAGTCAGTGGGGATCCTGGCCGCAACACACTGACATGGGCACGTCAGTGCCCTCAGCCGGACAGGGGTCGGCTACCCCCGGGCTACACTCCATTTCCCCCTCCATGGGTACCTGCTCCTCGTTGGGCTCTGCAGCGGGGTCCCACACCATGGGCTCCTCGTCGTGCTGAGGGCTCTCTAGGTCGGGCTGCTCCTCCGGACTCGGGTCACGGGAAAGCTCGGGCAGCTCCTCGGGGTACCAGGCTCGGGGCAGGCTCGGCCAGTCCACCTCGGGGTACCTGGCTCGAGGGAGGCTTGGTCGGTCCACGTCCGGGTACCTTGCTCGAGGGAGGCTCGGTCCGTCCGCGTCAGGGTACCTGGCTCGAGGGAGGCTCGGTCCGTCCGCGTCAGGGTACCTGGCTCTGGGCAGGCTCGGTCCGGCAGGAGCCTGAACAGGAGCGTCCGTCCTCTCTGGCCGCTGGGCTCCAACTGAGGGTTGAGGCCGGGCTTTTATACTTCCTGTCCCGCCCCTTGACTTCCGGGGGGCGGGAACAGGCGGCGGTGGCTCCGCCCACTGAGGTGGCTCCGCCCACTGAGGTGGCTGTTCTGGTTCCTCTCTCTCTGGGGCGGTCGGGAGCCAGGCCGCCTCACTACAGTCAGTTATAGGCATGGGGGCGCTGAAGATGCTGTGCCTAGGGGCGCGTAAGGTGTAAATCCAGACCTGCCAACAGCTAAGAAAGCTGAACTCTGTGAATTAAGCAGCAGCAGGGAACAGAGCTTAGATCTAGCATTTGAGAAAAGGCCCAACCCAAGTGCTTCTCTCTCAAAGCTTATGCTGAAAAACGCTGAGAGATTTAGGGCAAAGTTCTCAAACAAGGGGCCCAAAGCTGGACTCCTTCAGGGATCTAAAAGCCTGGCTTTCAGAAGCCTAGAGCAGAAGTGAATCAAGTTAAAAAAGGATGGATTGGATGAATGGACTATAAGGTGGATAGAAAGCTGGCTAGATTGTCGGGCTCAACGGGTAGTGATCAACTGCTCAATGTGTAGCTGGCAGCCGGTATCAAGCGGAGTGCCCCAAGGCTTGGTCCTGGGGCCGGCTTTTGTTCAACATCTTCATTACTGATCTGGATGATGGGATGGGTTACACCCTCAGCAAGGTCGCGGATGACACTAAGCTGTGGGGAGGGGTAGATACACTGCTAGGGTAGAGATAGAGTCCAGGGTTACCTAGACAAATTGGAGGATTGGGCCAAAAGAAATCTGATGAGGTTCAACAAAGACAAGTGCAGAGTCCTGCACTTAGGACGGAAGAATCCCATGTACCGCTACAGGCTGGGGACCAACTGGCTAGGCAACAGTTCTGCAGAAAAGGACCTGGGGATTACAGTGGACAAGGAGCTGGATACGAGTCATCAATGTGCCCTTGTTGCTGAGAAGGCCAACGGCATATTGGGCTGCATTAGTGGGAGCATTGCCAGCAGATCAAAGTCCAGTTTTGGGGGCCCCACTACAGAAAGGATGTGGACAAATTGGAGATAGTCCAGCGGAGGCCAACAGAAATGATCAGGGGGCTGGGGCACATGACTTCTGAGGAGTGGCTGAGAGAACTGGGATTATTTAGTCTGCAGAAGAATGTGTGTGTGTGTGGGGGGGGGGGGATTTGATAGCTGCTTTCAACTACCTGAAAGGGGGTTCCAAGGAGGATGGATCTAGACTGTTCTCAGTGGTAGCAGATGACACAACTAGGAGTAATGGTCTCAAGTTGCAGTGGGGGAGGTTTAGGTTGGATATTAGGAAAAAATTTCTCACCAGGAGGGCAGTGAAGCACTGGAATGGGTTCCCTAGGAGGTTTTTAAGGCCCAGCTTGACAAAGCCCTGGCTGGGATGATTTAGTTGGGGATTGGTCCTGCTTTGAGCAGAGGGTTGGACTAGATGACCTCCAGAGGTCCCTTCCAACCCTGAGATTCTATGATTCTATGAATCCCCAATGAAGTCAGCTGGGGGTGCTCTAGGCTCAGATGATCCTGACACTGTAGATCTGGGGGCCAGGGCTGAACTTTTCCACCATAACTCCTCTAACACAAATCACACCAGGCTGCGTATTATAGAGGTAAAACCCCCATGGCTTTTGCATTTTTTGAAGTTAATTGTTTTTAATTTTGCTTTGCTCTGCATTTGCCATTCGTGCCTGCCCCACCCACACTGCACCCCAGTCAGCCGTGTGTCCCAGAGCCTCTTTCTTGCCGCACAAGCGGTAGGGCTGGGCTGCCAGGACTTAGCAGTTCTGAAGAATGAACAAGCAGCCAGCGTCTGCTAGCCCAAGCAACTGGAAGCCTTCGACCAGCCCTGAGCCCAAGTGCTCAGACTGCAGAGTGGCTAAGGCAGTTCATTGTGCTTTACATTAGGCCAGCACTCCAGGATCACAGCTTCCCAGATCACCTCTGACATCCCCCGAGCCCAGCTGCAGATGAGTCAAACTGTCCTTAAATTACTGCCAACAGCAAGGAGATGCAGCAGAACAGCAGCAAGGAGATACAGCAATTGCAGTGCATTGGTAGAAAAGCCCTAGAGATTCGCTTCTTCATTTCCTCTCTGCCAGGGGGTTCACCCTCCCTCTCGCACCGACAGGGAAGGGGTGCTGGGAATGAACTATTCCTAAATGGGGCTTTGTACACACAGTGTAATCTCCACAGCAGGGGAGAGGAGGGCTGAAAGAGAGCAGACTACCACCAGGGCGCCTCATCGCAACTGTGATGTGAACCAGACTGGTGCTAAGTCGGCTTGTGTTTTGAGACAGCCTCTGAGAAGCGGATGTGAGATGACACTTGGGCACAGGGCCCTTCTTCAGGCAGTGGGAAAAAGGAGATTAGGCCAGTGTGGAAAGAACACTAGCTTGGGCCCAGTCAAGTATTAAGCACAGCACTGAACTCCCCAGGCAGTTACTGAGGCAGGCGCCTTGCTTTAGAAGTAAATTGTTGCCAAGGTGTCAGCTCGTGCACCAGCCCAAGTGTCAGGTCAGGACGAGATCCAGGAGGTGTTGCTTCCTGCAGCACATTTGCCATTTTAATCCCACGTCAATTAAGCAAAAGCCAAGGGGGTGTCATAGGAAGCAGGACGTGACGGCAGTGAAAAATTACACTTACACCTTTCTGCAAGGGACTGAAAGGAGGAACAACACGATCTCTCCTTTACTGCACTCCAAAGCAACCGCCAACGTCAGGTTTTCTAAGAGGACACGCCCACGTAGAGTCACACCAACCACTCGGAGCTGCATTTCATTATCTTGTGGGGAGAGCATCTCGCTCCCTTCAGCCCAGCGAGCCTTTCCCCTCTCCAGGCACATTCCTGTTCTAGAGCCTTTATTTCAGGGGTGTTCAAACGTGGCCTGCCCTTCCGAGCCCCCTCCCCTTTCACCCACACTCCAGTCACTGTGGGAATGGCTAGGGCTGAGGTAATATCTGGTACTGGACCAACTTCTGTTGGCGAGAGAGACATGAAGAGCTCTGTGGGGCCCGAAAGCTTGTCTCTCACCACCAGAAGTGGGTCCAATAAAAGATATTCCCTCCTGCACCTTGTCTCTCTGATATCCTGGGACCAGCCTGGCTAGAACAACCCTGTGCAGAACAATGGAAGAGGAGGGTAGTCACGGACCTGAACAATGTCTAATGAGCAGGTGTTACGTCCCTATGGAACACAATCACAGTGCCGTCCCTGCCAACCCGCCCTTCTCCTCTCCCTGCACACGCTGCCAGGGCTCCCTCCCGTCCTGTCCCACGGGGGCTCTATCCCCCGCGAGGCTCCTGACTCCAGGCTGAGCAGCAGCTCAAGGACCTTCTCTTTTTATCGCAGTGCCTCCTGCTGGACGCAGATGATGCCAACTCCTCTTGTTCCAGCTGCTTCGGAAGGAATCCAGGTTTTTATGCAATGCAGAAGCAGCCAGAAGAGAGGAGAGGCCATCCCTCTGGGGCCCTGCCTGCTCTCCAGGAGTACATCATGGACCACCATTTCAGGATGGCCGTTCTACTCCACAGACAGGCTCTGCTTGAAGCCCATGTAACAGTGCGGGTTTTTACACACACACACACACACACACCCCGCACTTTTGGGAATGCGACTGCCTCAGCCGGAGCACAGGGCTGCTCTAACTGCCAAACTTATCTGCGGGGGGGTGGAACGTGTTGTTTTACACAGCTCATGAGGCCAGAACTGGCACTCTGGGGCGGGTTCTGCTCCCTTTGTGCTGCTCAGGCAATGCCACGGGAGCAGAAATCACCCCCCAGACCTCTGGCAAGGATTGCCCTGTGCGGGGCACTTTGTGGGTGTACCCCAGCTCACACGCCTCCCTCCTGGCAGCCCCTGGGCCTGCGTGTGCTGGGGCAGGCCTTGGGCACACGGCACGCTCAGTACCCCCCGCCGGTACAAGGGAGAGCAGGCCCCAGCGGAGACCAAGGAACTGTAACTGGCTGCCAGCTCTCAGCTTCCCCTCCTGCCGACAAAGTGCTGTTCACACCGGCAAAACTTTGTCGGCGGCAAAACTTTTGTCCTGGTGGGAGGTGGTGGTTTAAACACCTCTGAAAGACAAAAGTTTTGTCGTTCAATTCCCAGTGCAGACAAGGCCTTAGTCCTTCTATTGAAGATCTCACAGCACAACGAACCGTTTTCCCTCCCTTTCTGTTTCTGAGAGCAGCGCAGTAGGACATAACACAGTCCAAAGCAAACAGTGAGCAGGCCTGACAGCTATTAACAGAATATAAACACTGAAGGAACCTGACAGTAGCAAACTTCTGATGATCTCACAAGTCTCTGTGCCAAGGACACTGAGCAAAACAGGCTTTAAAACTATCCCACCCTTGAATTTAAAAAAAGCAGCAATAGTTTAAAACCGGGCTTGCTGAGATGGAGGAAGGGCGTGTTCACTGGAACAGAAATAGGATCAAAACCAGACCGTAAAGCTTCTGAAGCCGAGGTGAGGAACCCTGCCTTCCGCCTTGCATTGCTGAGCGGTGCCCAGGCCCCAGAGGAAGACGTGTTCCTGCCTCACAGACACACGCTGGGGAGCTGGAGGAAGGCCCAGGACTGAAGGTTGTGGGAATGTTCTTTGCCCCACAAGCTCTGCGCCTGCAGGGGATTATCCCCGGGAGGCTGTACGGAGAAGGGGCAGGTTTTAATGCCGTGGGCTGAGGAGAGAGGAGTGAGCATGGCAGAGATGGGCAGTGCCGTGCCAGTGGGGCAATGGGGAGCTAGCGACGGCTTTGAGACAAGCCAGGGCAGGCTAGGCCTTGGGCAGCGGAGTTCTGCAAAGGGCACAGGATTAGCAGTGAGAAGGCCAGGAAGGAGGGAGCTGCAGCTGTAATGTGAAAGGCAGCCAGAGCAGAGGCAAGGCTTGGAGAGGAGAGGCTGGGGAGATGGCAGAGTGGGAGAGGCTGGCGCTGGAAACGTTCAGTGGGCATTGTCCCCACTGAGTTGGCAGCCAAAGCCAGAGAGCAAACGAGGACGCATGGCGAAGCCAAGCAGACCATGGCATGACCGCAAGGATGACAAGCTGCGAGCAGGGGGTGCTGCCGGAGCCGCCCAGGGAACCATTTGAGGGAGAAGAGAACCAGGAAAGCAGCCGCAGAGCCCGAGGAGGAGGCAGCAGATCTGAGAGGGCACTGGGAGAGCGGAGTGGCTGGGACACAGGAAGGACAGTCAGGGATCCGGCAGGAGCAGAGTCAGTGACTGCGTGGGCAGGAAACGGCCCCCAGGGCACCTCAGGAAGGGCGTGCGGGCGAGAGGCCCAGGCAGTGGGACTAGGCTGGGAGACGGACTGCTGGCCACGCAGGCACACGGACAGAGCACTCCCTCCAGCACTGCCCTCACCCTGGGACTCACGCCAATAGGTCCACGCAGCTTCTTCTGTCAGAGGCTGATCCCACTCCCCGCACCTTCTGCCCCTCACCCACCCACCCACCTCACAGTAACTGAGTACTACAACAGAGCTAGTGTCACCTCAGGGCGACGCCTGGGGGGGGCCAAGGCTAGCCCTTCAGAGGCCAGGTGGGCCCTCCGCCAGCATGGCCTCCACAGAGCCACCTTCGCACTCGCGCCCTGGGCCACGTGGGGCTAGACTCTCTAAGCCCAGAGGGGGCGCGGTGGCTAGCACGTGCCCTGACCCAGGCAGGGCCAGTGGGATGCCCTTGGCTCACTGAGCAGTGCCTTGCTCCCAGCAGGCACAGAGCGCCCAGCCTCCCGGACTGAGAATGCATTCAAGGCCAGGCAATGCCACGCAATGGGGGCAGGAGGGAAGTCGTGTGCACTTTAAAGAACTCCAGTGACTGGTAAATAACTTAGCTGCCTCCTTCCGGTAACTGCTCCATTCTCTAGGCCTAGAAACAGCAACAAGCCAAAGGAGGAGAGCTGGAGAGCGTGATGGAGAAGGAGACTAACGGCCCCACACAGCTAGATGCAGCTGCTGGCTATGGAGAGCTGTGAAGAGACAGCGTGTGCGGCGTTTCACACAGCAGCTCGGGAAGCCCCATGCAGAAGGGTTTAGAGGCCGTCACTGCCCTGGTAGAATGGGCGTGACAATCCCGCTAGAACAAGCGATCTGGCTGCAGGGAGCAATGCTCAGGAAATGCAGTTTCTTCACTGGGATTCTCCCTATAAATGGATCAAAGAGATCCAAGAGTTTCTGTAAGTTTCCTGGGCAGAGGATCCCTTGACCCTCAGGGGCTGGCGGGATGAGCCTGCCCAAGGCCGAGAAGCGACGGGTTTCGATGGGAATCTTACGCAAAGCGGGAAGGTTTTCGGGGGAGGGCAGCGCATGAAGAGCAAGGGGGGAGCTGGACACATGGGGGTGGAACGTTCTCACCCTCCCCACAGAGGTGCTGGAGTGACAGGACCAGAGCAAGACAGGTGTAACTCCTATGGAGCAGTTCAGCCACAGCTACGCCATCATGGCCCCAGGACCACAGCGAAGAGTCAATTCGGGTTCAAAGCGGCTCCGCCAGCTGCCCATGCACCAGATTCAGATCCGTAAACAGAGCGAAGGCCCTGACTTGCCCATCTCCCGTTGGATCCCTTAAGGGGTTACCTGAGTGGCTGAACAAAGGACGCTGACTTACTCCCTCCTGAAAAGCAAACACAGCTCGTGTGGGGAGCTCTGGGAATCCACCTGGGATGGCAGCAGGCAGGAAGCGAGGGATGGCAGAGCCTCTCTCTCGTGCCCAAGGAGTGCTCGGTTCTGTTACACACACGAGCGGGGCTGTGGGGAAAGGCTTCCTGGCGCCTGAGAAAGTCACCTCCTCCCCCGGGGAAGAGATGGAATTGGGAGCTGGGATCCAAGTCTAGGTGACCGGGAGCTGCAGAGTCGTGAAATGCCCTGCCCGACCCAGAGCCCAGCGTTGGCCCCGCCTGGCGAACAGCGAGATGAGCAGCGCTGATGAGTTCAGCTGAGTGCAGAGGACAAGCATTTTCCCAGCTCAGCTGCCGGGCTCCCTACTGCTGGGCCTTGGCTTGAACCTAAACTCCCCCCCGTGGGGTAAGGCAGCATTGCAGCCTCACCACCCTCCACTCTTCCTTCAGCAAAGGCCAACTCATACCCACAGACGTCTGCTCCCCCACATCCATACTAGACGCCCCCAGGCAGGGGGGAGCAGCCACCCACGTAGCCCTTTTCATACCTCTCGTACGTTACAAGCTGCTAGCCGCCAACTGTGCGCTTACTCGCCTAGGGAAGAGCACGGCCCTGGTCCCCTGGCCTGCCTCCCTGCCCCAGCCCTGCCAGCAGTCACCCCCCCACCCGCCGGGGGTGTTTTTCACTGCATGCGCATTGGGGCGGGGGTTGTTTCTGCTATGCCTGGGTACAGCACCTAGCACAGTGGGGCCCATTGTCTGCATTACAGCAGTACCGACAGGAGCTGAGATGCGATAGGGCAGGGACAACAAGGCAGAGGCCACGGCTGTCTGTGCACTTCCCAGGTGCAAACCACGCCATCGACTGGGACTCTCCAGGGAAAGTCAGTCAGATGTTCCTCCAACCAAAATCCACAGAGACAATCTCCGGGGCTTCAATTGCCAGCTGGGCAGATATTTTCTACTTTGAGCCATATGCAGGAGAGTCACTTCAGCTAAATGGAGACATTAAACATCGCTACCATCTGGCCTTTATGTGGACCAGGAACCTAAACGCCAGACTGGTAGGGTAGGGTAGAAACAGCTGAGCACAGTTCGGAAAGCTGCCCGGATGGCCACCCTAAGGCGCTGGATGGGAAAGCTAAAGGGGCCTCTGTTTGTGAGGCAGAACCAT
Source organism: Mauremys reevesii (assembly GCF_016161935.1). Classification (NCBI taxonomy): domain Eukaryota; kingdom Metazoa; phylum Chordata; order Testudines; family Geoemydidae; genus Mauremys; species Mauremys reevesii. Next base: position 1,750,790 of record NC_052633.1, read on the forward strand.
TGCTAGAGGTCGGCTTCCTTCCCAGCGGCCCAATAAACAGCCTTCCTGAGACTCTGAAGGCAACCTGCCTGGGGTGGCCGAGGGGACTCAGGCAGTAATGAGAAAACACCATTCCCCCACGGTGGTACAGCCGGGTTCTTGAGATGCAAGTAGTGCCACGAGTCCAGAGATGCCTGCCTGGAATGACGACCCAGGAGACTCTAGCCTGCGACTCGGAGATAAGAAGCTCCCACGACTGGAAAGCCCCTCGCAGTGAACGGGAGCGTGACAATGAAACGTGCTGGGCAGCGGGGCACCTCCCCGCTCGTGGGCCTTTGACAGCCTCCCCCCGCACACAGCTGGCTGGAAAGAAGCAGTCAAATATCTTCTGTACTCCCCTTGGAGGGCAGGCAGCCTTCCCCACGTCGCAACGAGGGGGGCTACTGGAGCCCAGCACTTAACACTATTCAGAGGCAGTTCCCCCACCCCAAATACCAAATTCCGTTCACCATGTTCAAGGAATGCAAAATGCCTATGGTCTGTCAGAACGACCTCACCCTAGTACACCTGGTCGGGGGGGGGGGGGGGGGAGTGCTGGGCATTTCAGACAAGATACCAGGTGACCGCAGAAAGGCGGAACTAGGAGGAACAACACAAGAGGCACAAATGCAGCCCACGGCAAAGAGAGAGGATCAGGCTGGCTGAGCAGCACGAGAGAGCCAGAGGCCCTTGAGGAAACAGTGCTGCCCTCAGTCAGATACAGCAGAATGAGCACAACGCTGCCTGTAGCGTTAGCCCATCCGTCACAGCAAGAGAAGGGAAGAGGAGCTGTTCCTCTAAGGCAGAGGTGGGCAAACCATGGCCCGGGTGCCACATCCAGCCCTCCAGACATTTTAATCCAGCCCTCGGGCTCCCGCCGGGAAGCGGGGTCAGGGTCTTGCCCCACTCTGCACAGCTCCCGGAAGCAGCGGCTCATCCCGGATCCGGCTCTTATGCGTAGGGGCAGCCAGGGAGCTCTGCACGCTGCCCCCACCCAAAGCGCAGCCCCCGCAGCACCCACTGACCAGGAACCGCAGCGAATGGGAGCTGCAAGGGCGGTGCCTGTGGACAAGGCAGTGCGCAGAGCCACCTGGCCTCGCCTCCGCATAGGAGCCAGAGGGGGGATATGCCGCTGTTTCTGGGAGCTGCTTGAGGTAAGCGCCGCCCGCAGCCTGCCCCCCCAATCCTCTCCCATGCCCCAACCCCCTGCCCCAGCCCCAGCCCAGAGCCCGCACACCCAGCCAGAGCCCTCCTGCCCTCCAACCCCCAATTTCATGAGCATTCATGGCCCGCCATACAATTTCCATACCCAGATGTGGCCCTCGGGCCAAAAGTCCGTCCCCGCTCCAAGGCTATCAGTCAGGAAATCAAACCTAAATGCTTCTCATGCGATTCTCAACCTAACCAGTCGCAGTTTCTGCTCCTTCCCAGCAGCATTTCTCGTGGCCATTCCCATGCCCAGCGAGTCGGAGGTGAAGGCAGAGGGAGAGGGAAGTTTCTCAGGGTAGTCCGACGTTCATAGCATTCCACAGCTGCTGCTTCATCTGCTCTTGGAGCAAGGGGTTACAGGGTGATGGGCTGTCAGATCAACACTGATAGCTCAGTTTCAAGAAGCCAATGTGAATAAAGAATGCCAGAGCATTCACCCTCCGTCACTCCTGCCTCTGTCGGAAATAGCTAATTCCCACGCTGCAGGGGCTCGCCCGGCTGAGAGTTACTCTCTCACAGAAGCAGAACACGGCTTTGCCTGGATTAGACTACGGGACAGCATCTGACTTACACACTGGCAGTGTCTAAACTCAACTGTACCAGCAGAAAGGCATCATTCAAAGGGTGAGTGACTCAAGAGCTTAACTAGCTAGTAGAGGCTCCCACGCTGGCTGCTGTTATCAACCAGCGTGTGCCAGTCAAGACGCACCAACGATGGAGAACCGGCTCCAGGGAGCTTTGGTATGAATGGTACACGGCCGGGTGAGCACGGACGACCAGCAGAGCTCCACACATGAACACACACACTTTCCTTTTTAACACGCACCAAAAGGATGCACGTTTCTTTGTCTTTATACATTAATTTTCATTTTCTTCTCCTCGGCTCTCTGCAGGGATCGTGAAGAGTTCTGGTGAAACGATTGCTAATGCCGACTGGACACATTCGCCTCCATTCCTTGCGTAACGCTGCCACAGCAGCACACTGCTTACTAGCTTGGCCAAACCCTTCAGTGCACAGGGTAAGAGGGACGCACGGTGGAGTGACGTTACAGCCAAGGGTGCCAGCCAAAATAAATAAATAAATAATGGAGAAAGGCAGCATGCCCGTAACCAACAGGAACAGGGCCAGTGTGGGGAGCCCAGGCTCTCAGCTCCGTGTGCAGCTCCCCACTGGGAGCCCAGCTACCACCCGGCTCCCGGCTCCCCGCCGGGAACGTGGCTACCCCCTCCCGCCCGGCTCCCCGCTGAGAACGTGGCTACCCCCTCCCGCCCGGCTCCCGGCTCCCCGCCGGGAACGTGGCTACCCCCTCCCGCCCGGCTCCCGGCTCCCCGCTGGGAACGTGGCTACCCCCTCCCGCCCGGCTCCCCGCCAGGAACGTGGCTACCCCCTCCCGCCCGGCTCCCCGCCGGGAACGTGGCTACCCCCTCCCGCCCGGCTCCCGGCTGGGAACGTGGCTACCCCCCTCCCGCCTGGCTCCCAGCTCCCCGCTGGGAACGTGGCTACCCCCTCCCGCCCGGCTCCCGGCTCCCTGCTGGGAACATGGCTACCCCCTCCCGCCCGGCTCCCGGCTCCCCGCCGGGAACGTGGCTACCCCCAACCGCCCGGCTCCCGGCTCCCTGCTGGGAACATGGCTGCCCCTCCCGCCCGGCTCCCGCCTCCCCGCCGGGAACGTGGCTACCCCCTCCCGCCCGGCTCCCGGCTCCCTGCTGGGAACATGGCTACCCCCGCCCGCCCGGCTCCCGGCTCCCCGCCGGGGCCGTGGCTACCCCCACCCGCCCGGCTCCCGGCTCCCGCCGGGGCGTGGCTACCCCTCCCGCCCGGCTCCGGCTCCTGCTGGGAACATGGCTACCCCCTCCCGCCCGGCTCCCGGCTCCCCGCCGGGAACGTGGCTACCCCCTCCCCCCCGGCTCCCGGCTCCTGCTGGGAACATGGCTACCCCTCCCGCCCGGCTCGGCTCCCGCCGGGGCGTGGCTACCCCCTCCCGCCCGGCTCCCGGCTCCCTGCTGGGAACATGGCTACCCCCTCCCGCCCGGCTCCCGGCTCCCCGCTGGGAACGTGGCTACCCCCTCCCGCCCGGCTCCCGGCTCCCCGCCGGGAACGTGGCTACCCCCTCCCGCCCGGCTCCCGGCTCCCTGCTGGGAACATGGCTACCCCCTCCCGCCCGGCTCCCGGCTCCCCGCTGGGAACGTGGCTACAGACCAAGGCCTAGCATGCTCCTGTTGAGCCTCCTTTCAGCCCCCAACGTGCCTGTGTTCCTGCCGCAGACACCTCCCAGCGCTGGTGCTGCGGCTGTGCATTTGAGAGAGACCTGGGCGAGGCTCCCCACACAACGCGAGAATCGCTACGGCTGCCACCCTCCTCGGCGGGCAGAACAATCACAGCTGGCAGGACCGCCATCGCTGGCCAAATGGCCAGTCAGGGCAAGGCAGCGGTGAGAATTAAGTCCCTTGGGTTTTGGGAGGTTGGGTGGGGGGACGTGATGCTGCTTCCAATGTGCGTGTATTAGAAACACCCCCCTCCCCCTTGCAATAGCAGGGGCTCAGGGCCATGCTGGCATCTTGCTATCCCTGTGTGTGTGTGTGTGTGTGTGTGTGTGTGTGTGTGTGTGTGTGTGTGTGTGTGTGTGTGTGTAAAAAAGTGTTAGAAACACCCCCCTCCCCCTTGCAATAGCAGGGGCTCAGGGCCATGCTAGCACCTTGCTATCCCTGTGTGTGTGTGTGTGTGTGTGTGTGTGTGTGTGTGTGTGTGTGTAAAAAAGTGTTAGAAACACCCCCCTCCCCCTTGCAATAGCAGGGGCTCAGGGCCATGCTGGCATCTTGCTATCCCTTCCAGAGAGAAGGGGGTGGGTGGGGGCAAGTCTTCGTGTTCTCCTACGCTGCTGTTGCTACTGGCATGAAGCCATGGGACAGCAGCCAGGAACCCGTGCAGGAAGGGGGGGAGCATGGGCCTAGCGATGGAGGGGCGACAGCCCCCTGCCAACTTCGAGTCCCCCTGCTCCCCACCTAACAAAAGCCAGCCCAGCTGCTGCCCCCTGGGAAGGGGTGAAAGGGAAGAAGCCATTGACACTGAGCAGCTGCTGAACAAGAGCGCCCCCCACCCAAAGCCACGGGCAGAGCACCTCTGCAGCTGGCCGCCCGGGGGAGGACGTCCGGGGAAGATGATGATCCTAATGCCCAGGAACCCCAGGCTTCACCAAAGGCCCCACTCGGTCAGGTGTTGTACAACCTGTTCCTGCCCCACCCCGGCTGCACTCCGGAGCAGCGGGGGTCAAAAACGTCCTGCTGCAGACATGGGAGGGAGAGTCTCTGGTCTGGTGGAGACTGGCTGCTGGGGGGCGGGGGGGGGGCAGATCAAGGGAATGTGGGGCGCCAGAGGGCAGGACTCAGGACGCCAGGAGAGGAGGGAGAGGAGGAGACCTGGGACACCGGCCGGCTAGACCACTGGTGGGAAGCAGAGACTGCGGCAGCCAGTCTCATTCTCCACAGAGAAACAGGAAGGGGAACCCCAGAGCCCTGTGTCCCTCCCACGCAGCCCCCCAGGGCAGCAGCTGTTGGGCTCCCTGCCTCTGACCAGTTCGGAAGCACTAAGAGCCTTTCCACACTCCCGACTAGTCAGGAGCTGCAGAGACGGGGCCTCCCACTCCCTGGCTACCGGGCCTGTGTCTACACTGCCATCCAGGAACCCACGCAAGCAGCAGCCAGTCTCGGAGCCCCGGTCTGCAGCCTAGACATAGCGGGGTGGCTGTTCCCCTTGGCAGGAGCACAGGTGCCATCACACCCCCGCCCCAGCCCCCGAGCACCATCCCCCACACTGCTATTGCTAGCACTGCAGCCTGGCTCTGAGACGCTGCCGTGGCAGGTTTTGGCAGCGTAGACGGAGCCTGGCCACACGGAGCCCACCGGAGCCACAGCGGCTGGAGCCCAAATCCACCTCTTCCCCAGCAGTGGGGCCATTCCTGACCCTTGCCGGTGGCGAGGCCCCTTCCAGCCGCGGAAGCACCCCAAGCAGCCAGTGGGGCTTTGCCTGGCTCCTGCGTTCACTTCTGCACGGCAGCCCCACCGCAGATGCTAGCACGTAGCTGGGAGCCAGACAAGAGCTCTGCGTGAGGCGCTGCCCACAGTACATTGGGATTCACACAGCTCCGGGCAGGATCGGGCAGCCCAGGCCGCGTCGGGCTTACAGAGTGCGGCACTCTCCTGCAGCACGGGCATCAGGAAACAACAGCTTCAAATGCACCGTAGCAGCTTTCGAATGGAGCAAAATCCAGCCTCTCCTGTGCTCTTCGTGGACCTGCAGCAGGGTACCGGACCCGACCTTCTCAGGGCTGGGAAAGTGGGTGGGAGAGAAACACTTTCGGGCTTTTCTACTGAGCCTTAAAATAACAGTGTGTGTAGGAGAATTCCTATTCAGCCCCACCCACAGAGCCAAGACCACAGGAGAAATCAGGCTGAACTCCCCATGGGGGGATGCTCTCCCCTGAGCACAGAGATCCCTGAGGACAAAGCACATACCTCTAATACTGCTGACCCTTCTCTTCTACCTCTGGGGTGCTCAGCTGCTGCAGGCAAGACCCAGCCACAGTTCACTGAATTCACACAAAACACGTGACCTGATTTCCAAAGCAAGCCAACCCCGTGGGTTCCAGAGCAACACAAGAGGAAGGGGCACAGCCGCCGGGGGAGGGAAGAAAAAGCACCTCCTTTCTGCCCCACTGGTCTCCAGTCACAGCCCCAGCCTGCGGCCCCAAAAGCATCAATCAAAAGGAAGAGACTGAACCGAGGGTGGGGGTCAGCGAGTTGCTGTCTGGAAGGAAACAGCCTTTAGAATCTCCGGGGAGGGTTAAACATTGCCAGGCACTGCACATCTGCACCAGCCGCGCTCCCCGGAGACCAGCAGCACAGAGCTATTTATAAAGCAGCGGACAGCTGTGGTCTGCAATGCGAGACTAAGACTGCAGATGCCAGCCTATGGTTTACTCAGATTAGAAAGGTAGGTTATGTACAACACCCCCAGCCTCCCGACACACACACACACACACACACACACACACACAGAGAACAAAGCACCTGTACAGAAAGCTGCATTCATGGGCTAACGTGTCCCTATCCAACCTTGCTGCTCCCTCACTCCACAGTACCAACACAATCAATCCGTGCACTCTGGCTGCTCCAATTCACCACCAGTCATTATCCTGCCTAGAATATTGGCAGGTTTTGTTTATAGCCCGTTTGATGCAAGAGGACTCAGGCTGGCTGTAATGGTGAAGGAAAGCAAAGCCTCTGTATGCTATTTGTTACCACTGTTAATTTGCAGGAAGAAAATAAACTCATGAGAATCAGTGCACATTGAGCCATAGTCTCCAGCCCCAGGACAGAGATTAGCATTGCAGCCGCTTTCTGCTTAGGGACACGAGAGTGGAATCAGCTTGACCTGCCACTAGGCAGTTTAGGGAGACGTCTCCCTGTCCTGTGGAGACAGAACAGATGAGGGTCCATAGTGCTCCCTCCTTGCCGCAGGCTTTCTTCTCACAGTTTGTTTTATGACGGACCCAAAGGAGGTCAGGGAAGGCTCAATGAATAGCAAGGCAAACACAACTGCCACCTCCAACCCTCACTTGGAACCCAGTTTTAAAACCCTCTCCTGGGACCCAAGGTCATACCTGGGTCAGAGTTTAGCAGGTGGTTTCATTCTCCCTGTATGAATTGTTCACAGGCACTGCAAGGCCAGATGCTGAATGCACACATCCAAACACAGCTAGGGTAAGTGAGGTTACTCGTAGGAGTCTTTCCACAACCTAAGCTAGTGCGGATTCAAACAGTAGCCAACTGCTAACACGTGTATATTCTGTAATTGCACACCTGCGCTTCCTTCAGGCCACCACCAGATTTCACCTGGGCTCAGAGGTGCAAAGGAATAATAGAACTGACTTCATGTTTGCTTCTGGTGGTCACCTGACTCAACATGCACATGCCATACGCCTAGCTATGAGCATGAGACAAGATCCCAGTGGGTGCAGAACCTCAGACCTGAGATCACAACCAGGTGACTGAAATCCAGCCAAACCCGCAGCAGGTACAAGCACCCCCCTCTCTTACAGCAGAGAGGTGCTCACTCTGGCAGTTATTGCGCCCTACAGAGCACCCCCCCTTACCTGTCTGGGCTGAGACAACGCTTCGGGAGTCCGAATCCAACTTCTTCACCAGAGTTTTGGGATCAATCTTCATCCCCGCAAAGACGTCAGAGGACAAAAAAGCCCAGTCCTGAGCCAAAGACAAAATTAAACACGCACTTTAATATTGAGAGGAATAAAATAATTGCAAAATTCAGGCCCAGTAGCCCATTGGTTCATGATATGTAAGTGTGCACCGTGCCTCAGAGGACACGGCCAAAATACTGGTTTCCAGCTCATTGTTTTTTACTACAAATATTTATGGGTCTCTGTGACAGGCATTCTCGGGGTGCAACCTGGAACTGGAGTACTGCTGAGCCCTCTGTCTCACCAACCTGCACTGCCTCTCACACTGTGATAATGTGACAAGCTGCAAATCCCTCAAGGTCCTGCACTCACACAAGCATTCACAGGCAGGGACACACCCAGCTTTCACCAGCCACTCATGAACCAACAAGAGAGAGGCTCCAGCCAGTTCCCCCCAGCCGAGGAACCCCAGAGCTGCACTGTCCTGTCCAAGTCAAAAACTTGACCAGTGTAAGTTTATTATCCAGTCCACCCCTCCGTCAACGTGGAGAGGATATGCACAGGATTGTATTAACTGAGCTAAGGTTTTTTTCCACGCACTTCACTCAAACTACACTGTTTTTAGGTAAAATATACAACAGATTTATTAACTACGTATAGATTTTAAGTGATTATAAGTAATAGCATACAGATCAAAGCAGATTACCTAAGAAATAAAACAAAATTGCAAACTAAATTCTCTACACTAGACAGGATTTGAATCACTACCACTCACCCTGGTGGTATAAACAGTTCACCAATCTTCCATATACAGGCTGGGATTCCCCCTTTCCTGCCTGGGACCATCTCCCCAGTCCAGTCTTTGTTCCAGGTGTTAAGTTCTGGGGGGAGATTATGTCACTTCCAACTTTTATAGCTTCTCCCATGTGGCAGGAACTTCATTGTCCCAAACAAAGCCCACAGCACAGTTTGTGGAAAACTACAAGCACAAGATGGAGTCCAGTGTCACATGACCTGGTCACATGCCCTGGCGGGATTCAATGAGTCATAGCAGCCATTGCCCACTGGGTGGACATAAGCTTCTTCTAAGGCCTATTGTGTTACTTAATGGGCAATCAGCTTGAATAGTCCATTCGCAATGTGCTGGCTAGACTGGATGTAAACTACCTTCTGGGTGTCATCCCAGGAGCAAACATATTTTAAACACTGGTATATAGTCAATATTCACAACTTCTGATACAATTATAGCATACACAATCCAACAGGATATTAATGTTCAACAGATCAAGACATTTAGCATGATCCCTTACAAAGCATATTTTGTACAAAACATATTCTAATTATATCACTATGGTGAATTTGGGGGTGCCAGGTTCTTGCTTTAGGGTACAGAGTATCACAGTCTCTTCTAAGCACATTTAAGGATAGCCACAAGTAGCCACCTGTGGTGTGGTCTCGTTTGGTTAGCCAAGCCCGTTCAGTCTGGAAACAGGGTTGCAAGTCACCTAAGAGCCGTCTTCCCCACCAGATTTTCAGCACTTCCAGGTTTGAGCACAGCATTTCCATAGGGAGTTTCACAATCACCCATAGACAAAACCAAACCACATCTTAGTCACACTGAAAAAACACATAATGCTATCATTACCCACAATCATCCCACCCTGCCTGCTAGAGGAAGTACGGCAAGCAGCTCCTTCCTAAGGCCTGGCGCCAGATCACAGAGACAAAACTGCAGAGGTGCCTAGTGGCATTTGCAGAAGAACTGAGCAGGTTGGGCACTTGACTTCTGAGCCAATGAGAGTTAGGCACTGAACCCAATTAGGTGCTTCTGAAAACCCCACTAGGCACCTCTCTGCATCGTTAGACACCTAACTTTTGTAGAACCAGCCCCTGGTTTGCACATGGTTTCTGTACTGGCATGATTGTTTTGGTTAGGAGTCGTTGCTGTAGTTTTTTTAAGAGGAGTATCCCAGACTTTCTCCTCAGAGTATATTCTGTGGCAGCTGAGTGCCTGGCTGTAGATAGCAGATTGGTTGGTGTGTTTGGGGTGGTTATGGGATCTATGAAGCTGTGGTGATCCAGGGGTTTCTTGTATACAGTTTTCTGTAGAGTTCCATTGTTGAAGCTATCGTGGGGTCCAGGAAGTTGGTGGTTGTGTGGGAGTGTTCCAGAGAGAGCTTAACGGTGGATGTTGAAGCTGTGGAGGAAATCTATCAGGGCATTTAGGTCATCTGTCCAGAGGATGAAAATATCGTTGTTGTATCTTAGGTTATCACTGGTTTCGTGATGCATTTGTCCAGAAATTCTTCTTCAGGGTGGCCCATGAAGAGGCTGGCATATTGGGAAGCCATCCAGGTACCCACGGCTCTTCCCACGGTTTGGACAAAGTGTTCATCATTGAATGTAAAGCGGTGATGGGTGAGGAAGAAATGGATGAGTTTGGCAATGTGTTTGCGGTGGAGATATGAGGTTTGTTGATTGTCTCGTAAATATTTATGGCAGACAGCTATGCTGTCATTGTACGGGATGTTGGTGTATAGGGAAGTGACATCCACAGTGGTGAGGATGGTTGTGACGTTATGACTGTGATATAATATCTCATTGAAAGATGACAGGGCCAGAAAGAGTTAATTAACTCACAGACTGACCTGACCCATGGGTGAACCTTGAGGACGGTTAGGAAGATATGTAGATAACTAGAGCTTTGAAATGCAAGTCTGCATTGTTAGAGGTAGAAGGGGAGATGTTTGCTCAGGTCTTGTGATGGCAGCAAACAAGTCTTGTCTATTGCTATAGTTTTAATTCAAAGATCAAAAAAAGGAATATTAACATTTATAATGATACTTGAGTAAAATAGTATTATTGTCTCTGTGTCTCTTTGAAGGTTGTGCTAACCTGTATCTAAACTGTTTAATGGGTAAATTACTCTGTGCTAATTGCCAGGATGTTTGGGAGAAGGAGTTGAGCCTATTGTGTTCTCAGGCCGAAAGGCTGCTGGAAATGTATAAGAAGCCTGGGACACGATCCTTCTTCATCTCAGATCTGCTTTGGGTTTCAAGAGGGGGAAACCTTAAGCCATAAGGATTGAGATCCCCAGTCATTGACTGGAGCCACCCTGAATATAGACATTGGACTATAACCTATGGACTATTTCTAAAAGGACTTTTGGCAACTACAAGCTCATCTCTGCTGTGTATCTGAACCTCAAGAATTGAATTCAAGTCTGTCTGTAGATTAATCTTTTAACCAACACTCTCTCTCTTTTCTTTTTTAATAAATTTTAGCTTAGTTAATAAGAATTGGCTATAGCGTGTATTTTGGGTAAGATCTAAGTTATAATTGGACCTGGGTATGTGGCTGATCCTTTGGGATTGGAAGAACCTTTTCTTTTATATGATGAAGTAAGATTCTTAGGAATCATCATCATATCTGACAGGTGTGTCTGGACGGAGGCCTGAGGCTGGGCACTTTAAGGGAACTGCGTGGTTTGGGCTTCTAAGTGACCAGTGAGGTACTGGAGAAGCTGTTTTGTGCTGGTTGGTAAATCTAAGTATTGGAATAACCACCAGCTTCTGGGGTTTGTCTGCCCCGTTTGGTTTGCAGTTCACCCTGATTGAGTGACCTCAGCTGGCTCCCACGGGCAGCACCGTCACACTGGTGTTCTGAGGGAGGCTGTTAATGTTGCAGAGTTTGGAAGTCAGTTGTGTCCTGGAGGACGCTGGCCCTTTGTGTGGTGCGGGGCTTGAGGATGGTTTCTATGAATCCCAATGTTCCTTCAGAAAGAGTGCCATGGCCAGATATGATGGGTCTGCCTGGATTCCTTTGTTTGTGTATCTTGGGAAGCATACAGAAGGTTCACGGGGGATGAGTTTATAGAGTTTCTCTTGGATTTTTTGGGGGAAGGATTTGATGATATCCTTAAATTCCTGGGTAAATTGTGGTGTGGGGTCTTCTTTGGGTTCTTTATAGTAAGTGGTGTCAGAGAGTTGTCAGTGGCCTTGTTAACGTTGCCATCATGGTTGAGGATTACAATGGCGTCCCCTTTGCCTGCTGGTTTGATCACTATCTGGTGGTTGGATTTCAGGGACTACATGGCTGTCCTCTCTGCGGTGGAGAGACTGTGGTAGATATGAAGCTTGTTAAGGATTTCAGTCATTTTTTTTCAGAAGCAATCTATGTAATGATCAAGAGTGTGGTTTCATCCACTTTGCGGTGTCCAGTCAGATGATTCTTTTGTCTTATGACTGTTGGTGGTTAAGAGAATCATTTCTTACCGTAACAGTTATACCAATACACCCCCTAGTGTGGGCACAGTACTGCAGGACTAGACGAGCAGTCTCCAACCTTCTCAGTCCTGGCATCCACCTATAACTACTGCCTAACCCACCGAGCTGAGAAGCAACACTGAACTCCTGCAGCATTACTGAAGGACAGGCCATCAGGGCTGGTTCTAGGGCAGACAAGCAGCGCGGTCATGCTAGGTGCCCTCCAGAAGGGGGCACTGAACTGCTGTGCTGCTCAGCCCCTTTCCCCCCTCCGCTCCTGATTGGCTAGCCATTGTTTGTTTGACTGGGGGTGTGAGAACGAAAACGTTTTCCACCCTGGCTGGCAAAACAGAGCAGTGTAAAAGACACCCTGGGCTGGAGAATTAAAGGGACACAGCCATTCAACAGTCTAGATTACACCCTGGGCTATGTCACAGACATTTAAAAACAGACACTACCTCAACACAATGAAGGAAGCGCAAGTTCCTACTTAATGGTGTGTTGTCAAAAAAAGACTCCATCTAGAAACGAGAGCACAGAACAAATCAGAGAGAAGGACAGCTATTTCGCCGCAGAGACCTGCACTGTTCCCAACTCTTCAGTACTACAAGTCTCATAATATTCAAAGCCCCAGCTACTGGAGTCATGTGATTTTGAGAATCTTGGCTGTAAAAAGAAGTTAAGTTTCTTGTCCTCATAGTTGTAGGGAAAAGCTTGAAAATGTGGCCTCTGAAAGGCACATTTTCATTGTTGCTCTCTTAGTTGTTTCCATAGCATTCTTCCAGCAATGTTCTAGATCTCATTCAGTAAACGTGGGGGGTGAAAAGAAAACGAGGGGACTTCATGCAGCATAGTTCCCTTATTCAGACGTCTGATTTTTCTGCTGGGTACATGTCCTCAGTTAAACAAGGGGATACAGCGGGGTGGGCAAACTCCGGCCCGCGAGCTGTTTTAAGCTGGCCTGCGAGCTCCCGCTGGGGAGCAGGGTTGGGGGCCGCACCACGCGGTTCAGCCCTGCTCTGGCACTCCGGCAGGGGCACTGGGCCGGGGCTGCACCACACGGCTCCCAGACGCCGCGGCATGGCCCCACTCTGGCTCCTATGCACTCCAATGGCCCCCTCCGGCGCTCCAACAGGAGCTGCAGGGGGCAGTGCCTGCAGACGCAGCAACACGCAGAGCCACCTGGCTGCACCTCCGTGTAGGAGCCGAAGGGACATGCCACTGCTTCCTGGAGCTACTTGATGTAAGCGCTGCTCGGAGCCTGCACCCGAGCCTCTCCCCAGGCCCCAACCCCTCACCCCAGCCCAGAGCACGTACCTGCACCCCAAACCTCTCCTCCCCAGCCCCACTCCAGAGCCCACACCCCCAGCTGGAATCTGAACCCCTTCTTGCACTGCTGCCCCACCCCTGATCCCCCTCCCACCCTCCGAACCCCTTGGTCCCAGCCCAGAGCACCCTCCTACACCCCAAACTCCTCATCCCAGCCCCAGCCCAGAGCCTGAACCCTCTCCAGCACCCCAACCCCTATTTTGTGAGCATTCATGGCTCACCATACAATTTCTATTCCCTGATGTGGCCCTTGGGCCAAAAAGTTTGCCCACCCCTGGGATACAGTGATGTTACAGTACTACACAAGGAACAGTCGTAGAAATGTAGAATTTTGCACCTTGCTTGTTTGTTTTTAAATATTAGCATATTTAAGAAGTCTGAGGAAGAGACTGCTCAGATTTGGCTGAGCAGGCCCCAAAACATTAACTGCACCTGCACCACAAATTATACTCCTTCCATGAGAAAACAGTCCTGTGACTCATGCAGGCAACAAGGTGTGGGGGAAGAGGAGATGGCAGAGGGTGAAAGATGACAGCTGAACTCCTCCCCCCACATACACATTAAACACACACTGTCAGGATCACTGCATATGAGAGTTGTTGTGTGATTAACGAAGAGGGAGAGACCAAGGCAGATTTTAACAGAAAATGTCATACTCGGCTACACCAGGATATGGTAATAAGAGCCAAATAAAGAGAGGAGAGCACTAAAATTCAATCTCTCTCTTACTGTACATGCGACATTCCTTCTTAGGCCCTTTCATGTTACTGATGCATGAACATTGCCTGCATCGCTTGGAAGAATCTGATGGAACAATCCATTTTCTGTTGGCTAGAGTCTAGCAACACACAAATACAACCACGTTCAAAGACTGTTGTTTAAGTTGCAAAGCCAAGCACCCAAACGTCAGGAAAGCTAAAATTCAGGCTGATAGTGCAACCTTTAATTTAGCCCTCTTGTGCATGTGCACTGGGATACAGTCTTTAATTACATTATCAAATACTAGCTTTTCCAGAGGCCCCTGCCTCATTCAGTGCACTGGGTGGATGGGCTCGCGGCAGAAGAGGCAGCTGTTCAAGATTTGTTTTTATCCTCATCTCTCAGTGCGTGGTCCCCACTTCATTCACTGCACACCAGCCAAACCCTGGACCAAATACAGAACTGGTAATTTCCTCGTGAACTCTGTGGTGCTGACCGCTGCATCACCCAAGCCTCACAAACAATAATGAATTAGCTGCACAACATTCCTGTGAAATGACGAGGGGTTTTACAGCAGGGGAAATGACTGGGAAATTTAAAGCCAAAATCCACAAGTGACTATTAACTTCAGGTGCCTCAGTGATCGGACACCCCTAATTTTTCAGCATACTGGGCATTTCTGTAGCCTTTCTACATTCAAAGCAGGGCACAGAAATCTAACAGCCCAGTGAGGTCAGTGGGTAAGAACTGTCCCTGTTTTATAGAGGGAAACGGGAAGGCCACAGAGACAGCCAGTGGCACTGCCAGGTTGCCAGAGGTGCTAAGCAACCACAACTTCTAATGCGGTGGTTTCCAAACGGTAGGTCACAACCCCTTTCGGGGTGATGGCGATCCCTACTGTGCACAAGACGCCATTTTGCTCTGTACAGAATGACCTCGCATGTACAGTGTGTGTGAGGTCACTATTCATGGAGGATGTGGAAAAATTGGAAAGAGTCCAGCGGAGGGCAACAAAAATGATTAGGGGGCTGGAGCACATGACTTATGAGGAGAGGCTGAGAGAACTGGGATTGTTTAGTCTACAGAAGAGAAGAATGAAGGGGGATTTGATAGCTGCTTTCAACTACCTGAAAGGGGGTTCCAAAGAGGATGGATCTAGACTGTTCTCAGTGGTACCTGATGACAGAACAAGGAGTAATGGTCTCAAGTTGCAGTGGGGGAGGTTGAGGTTGGATATTAGGAAAAACTTTTTAACTCAGAGAGTGGTGAAGCACTGGAATGGGTTCCCTAGGGAGGTGGTGGAATCTCCTTCCTTAGAGGTTTTTAAGGTCAGGCTTGACAAAGCCCTGGCTGGGATGATTTAGTTGGGAATTGGCCCTGCTTTGAGCAGGGGGTTGGACTAGATGACCTCCTGAGGTCCCTTCCAACCCTGACATTCTATGATTCTATGATTCCTCTACAAAATGGCATCCTCTGCACAGCATGAGCTCACATACTCCATACGCGCGAGGTCACGGGGTGCAGAGAATGCCTTCTGAACAGCAAAATGGCGTCCTCCTTGTGGCGTGACCTCACATTCTGGTGCATGCAAGGTCATGCTGTGCGGAGGACACCACTTTGCTCTTCAAAATGGCATCCTCCATGCTGTCTGGGGTCCCAGGTGGAAATAATTCATTAAAACAGGGTTGTGCCAGCAAAAAGTTTGGGAACTCCTATTCTAAGGAGTTCAGGTGAGTGCTCAACACTGCTGACAACCTGGGCCCAGCTGTCTCAAGCTGGGCACCTGGCCATGCAGAACACTCTATTAGCGACCACCTGTGCAAGGGGTTTGAAACTGGGAATGGGCAACAGGGGATGGGTCACTTGATGATTGCCTGTTCTGTTCATTCCCTCTGGGCACCTGGCATTGGCCCTGGTCAGAAGACAGGATACTGAGCTGGCTGGACCTTTGGTCTGACCCAGTATGGCTGTTCTTATGAGTCTGAAATTTGGTTTAATAGGTCTGAAGATCAAATGACATTTTCAAGGTTCTTCCATCGTTAAAACCAACATCCTGCTAGTGCTATTTTCCTTATGAGCTCATCTGTTTTACCTTGGGGCAAGAGGAATTCCAATTCTGCTTACCTCAGACAGGACAAAAGTCACGGGCATTTGATCTTGCCCACTGTTCATCTGCAAAGCCCTGCTGGTGAGAAGTCTTTTTGGTTGTGCTCCAGTGTCTTCTACAGAAATGCTCTTAAGAATCCTAACGAACAGAAAGCAATTCACAGCACCTTCAGCGGTGCAGGAACCCTGTAGTGTCTCACTCCCTTCCATCTACCAACACACCACAGTCAACATCTCTGACATCTTTCGCAAAACCAGCACTGCCAGCCAGATGGACTTGTAAGCAGCTAAGATTTATGTAACATCTCAGCTAGACTCTGTTCAAGATCTCAGGTTTACAGATTCTTACTCGAAGGGCTTGTCTTCACTATGGAGCTAAATTGGCACTGCTGCAATCGATGCAGGTCTAGTGAAGACACGCTCAATCAACTGGAGAGCGCTTGCCCATCAATTTCGGTACTCTACCTCAATGAGAGTCGGAAGCAATATTGGCGGGAGAGCATTTCCCATCGACATAGCGTAGCATGGACCCTGCGGTAAGTAGATCTAAGCTACATTGACCTGAGTTACGCTGCTAACCTAACTCAAGAAGTGCAAGAAATCAGTTTGCAAAACAGTTTGCAAAACACACACAAAAAACACACACAAAAAAAGATAAGCCACGCATAGGTCTCTGCCATTCAGGAATATTTAAACACAGGGTTTGAAAAAAAGATCCAATCTCATCTGCTTTTCTGTTTGTTGAGACAATACCCGAACATGCCTCAAACAGATTCCAGGGAGTGGCTTAAAGTTCGCCCATTTGCTCTGGAATGTGATGTGTTCACAATGCTTGTGCCTACACTAGCCTTCTTTTCCCAAAGTTCCCCACTATTTCAGCTCCACCAGTGCAAGGACAGTAGATGCACTACTGTAGACAAAAACAATGAGGAGTCCTTGTGGCACCTTAGAGACTAACAAATTTCTTTGGGCATAAACTTTCATGGGCTAAAAACCACATCATCAGGTAGACAGGCAAGCTCCTTTTTAACCACAAGTCTAGGCAACACGGTGCTTACAGAGCCAGCAGCCTGTTTGCACTAGCATTCCCATTATCACTGCCACTGGTGGAGCTGAGCCAGTGGTAGCAACGATGAGGAAACTTTAAGGGACAAAAAGCTAATATACAGAAAGCCAGGGTGGTGACCTACACCTGACACTGTTTTAACTTGAAAATACTTTCCTGTATGAATTGCCGAAGAACCTCTATGGCAAGTCTGTCTGTTCTTAGGTGAGTTTCTTATAGACTCGTAGACTTTAAGGCCAGTAGGGACCATCATGATCATCTAGTTTGTCCTGCTGCACATTGCCGGCCACAGAACCTCACTCTCCCATTCCTGTAAGAGACCCCTAACCTCATGCTGAGTTACTCAAGCCCTCAAATCATGGTTTAAAGACTACAAGTTACAGAGAATCCCACCATTTCCAATAGTTTAAGCCTGTAAGTGCCCCCTGCCCCATGCCTTGTTGTCTTATTCCTATCTCTGTGAAAGAAAAAATTAAAGTATTTTTCTAGAGTATCTCATGGGGATGTTCCAAAATGTTTGTAACAACTTTAAAGATTAAAAGTGCCAAATACACTAAACGCTCAATGTCATTACATTGCATACATATGTCATTACATATGCATCCGATGAAGTGGGTATTCACCCACGAAAGCTCATGGTCCAATATGTCTGTTAGTCTATAAGGTGCCACAAGACTCTTTGCTGCTTTTAATGTCCTTACAGATACTTAAACAGAGTACTTTTTGTTACTGCTCTGAACAAGGCTGAGACTAATACCTTACACAATCCCTTAAATCAAAAGCTTTTACACCCTTTTCCCAGACTCTCCACTATTGCCTAAGGTCAGCGATCAACTATAAAGCAAACAGTCACTATAGACCTCCCAGTGTCACCCACTCACCATGGATTGTCTTTCCTGCTTCTCCCAGAATGTGACAAGAGTTTTCCTAAGAGCTCACAACCCAGCATTTAAATAGCAGGCAGGTAAAGAGACACATAAGCAAGGACCAAAGTGTTGGCCGCAGATGGAAGACTGGAGTCTCTGGTGGCTACCAACGTAACTGGTGCCAACAGGAACCATGTGTAGGGATGAGGACAAAGGCAAGTTGCAAGGGGAGATTTAAATGAGGATGGAGCAGCTTTGCAAGTCCTGATGGACAGGGATGGGAGAAAGCAGAGGTCCCTGCAGGAAAATGAGGGGATCAAGGCCAGCATTATGGGAAGAGCAGAGGTTGGACTTGTGAGGAAGGGCATGGCTGAATGTTGCAGGAGAAGACCAGCTGTTTGGAGGAGAGAGGTGATCACACACAGGCCATGGACCTGGGCCTAGCAGCAGCCTCTGGGAGGGAGACGAGACGGCCAAAGTGGAGGAGGTTCCAGCAAGGAGGACAGGACACGAACAGGTGAGACAACTGACAACTGACGGTGAAGGACACGGGCTGAGACAGCGCAGGGGGCTCCCACGTGGTGGCAGGATGTGAGGCCAGGGCCAGCGGCCTACACCTGGGTTTCCCGCTGCAGGGCGCTGGGTAACAAAGGCTGCACCTTGCTGTCAGCGTGGGCACTGCTAGGCCCCACAGCTCACACGGGCTGCATGCGCCAGAGACCCAGCAGGGGTCCAGAGCAGCCACGAGCATGGACATGCCCTAAACCAGCGCTAGAGCTACACCAGCGCTGCGCGTGCCCGCCAGACCCCACGCCTCTGCCACCCCACATAGCGCCCCTCCGCTGGCATGGCGCGGCCCACCGCCCCCCAACACTCCCCTCCGCTGGCATGGCGCGGCCCGCCACTCCCCGACACCCCCCTCCGCTGGCATGGCGCGGCCGCGCTCCCGACACCCTCCGCTGGCATGGCGGCCGCCGCTCCCGACACCCCCTCCGCTGCCATGGCACAGGCCGCCGCTCCCCAACACCCCCCTCCGCTGCCATGGCACAGGCCGCGCTCCCAACACCCCCTCCGCTGCCATGGCTCGGGCCGCCGCTCCCCAACACCCCCCTCCGCGGGCATGGCGCGGCCCGCCGCTCCCCGACACCCCCCTCCGCGGGCATGGCGCGGCCCGCCACTCCCCAACACCCCCTCCGCTGGCATGGCGCGGCCCGCCGCTCCCCAACACCCCCTCCGCGGGCATGGCGCGGCCCGCCGCTCCCCAACACCCCCTCCGCGGGCATGGCGCGGCCGCCGCTCCCGACACCCCCTCCGCTGGCATGGCGCGGCCGCCGCTCCCAACACCCCTCCGCTGGCATGCGCGGCCGCCGCTCCCGACACCCCCTCCGCTGGCATGGCGCGGCCGCGCTCCCGACACCCCCTCCGCGGGCATGGTGCGGCCCGCGCTCCCGACACCCCGTCCGCGGGCATGGCGCGGCCCGCGCTCCCCGACACCCCCTCCGCTGCCATGGTGCAGCCCGCCACCCCCTCCGCTGGCATGGCACAGCCCGCTCTCCCGACCCTGCTGGCACCCCCTTTTCTGGCTTGGCGCAGCCGCCCTAGCCAGCACCCCTACCTCCACGGGCATGGTGTAGCCCGCCTCCCCAGAACCCCCTCCGCTGCCATGGTACAGCCCGCCCCCGGGCAGAGCACATGGCACAGCCACGCACTAGTACCTCCTCCTTCCCCGCATGCGGGATGGTACAGCCCGACAGGCTCCATCCCCCTCCCCGCACGCGGGATGGTACAGCCCGACAGGCTCCATCCCCCCCTCCCCGCACGCGGGCTGGTACCGCCCGACAGGCTCCCTCCCCCCCTCCCCGCACGCGGGATGGTACAGCCCGACAGGCTCCATCCCCCCCCTCCCCGCACGCGGGATGGTACAGCCCGACAGGCTCCATCCCCCACCTCCCCGCACGCGGGATGGTACAGCCCGACAGGCTCCATCCCCTCCCCGCACGCGGGATGGTACAGCCCGACAGGCTCCATCCCCTCCCCGCACGCGGGATGGTACAGCCCGACAGGCTCTATCCCCCTCCCCGCACACGAAATGGTATCTCCCGGTGCGCCCCTTTTTACCTTTCCGGGCTCCGCCCGCCCACCGCTGGTCCCGCCCGCCCCCTCCTGGCTGCCCGGGTCCCGCGGGCCCCTCAGCCTCGGGGCCGCCTGGTGCAGCCGCGGACGCTTCGCTTTCCCCACCATGGCCGGGCTGCCGGGCTCGGCGTGTGTGCAGCGGCGATGGGCCTCCCCGGAACGCGGCGCCGCACAGCGCGTTCCCCCTCCCGCAAGGGCCGGGGCATGGGGCGGGGCCCGGGCTCCGCGGTCCGATGCGCTGGAGCCGGTCCCGGGTCGGACCCGAGCGGCGCCGGGTGCTGCCCCCTTCCAGGTTTAGGCAGTTGGGGGCCGCGCCCGGGCTGGAGCCGCTGCGCAGAACAGCGCCAGCCGCTGTTAACTCTGAAGCCTAATGGTGCCGGGCGACAGGCCCGTGACTGGCTGCTGCGGGTTGCAGCCGCTCTCCGGAGAGGTGCCAGGGCAGCCTGCTGCGAGGAGCTGGTTACTGGCAAAGATTGCTCGGGTGGAGAAAATGCGACCCCCCTTCCCACAAAATAATTACTGCCTATTTCCCCCTGCCCCGGCAGAAAAACTCCTTCCTAAGCCTAAGCCCGGTGATCCCTGGGGCCCTGAGCCAGGAACCTCACAGCAATCAAACAGCTTCCAGGTATAGACTAGGATGACCAGACAGGAAGTGTGAAAAATCAGGATGGGGTGGAGGGTAATAGGTGCCTATATAAGAGACAGCCCCAAATATCAAGACTGTCCCTTTAAAATTGGGACATCTGGTCACCCTAGTATAGCCTGTCCTGGTGCTCCTGAGAGTAGGGGGAAATAACTTTATAGAATTAGACCAAATACACTTACTGCTAGCAGATGAAAAGCAACATTTCTTATTTAGAAACATATTTCTGTGCTCTTCCTACTCTCCAGGGAATGGGGAAAGCAGAAACACTTACACAGATGTCAAATCAAAACACATTTGTTCTTAGTGTGGTGCCCTCCCCGCCCGGGGAATTTCCTCGGCGGCTTGTTGTTTCATAGATACATATGGAATATGCAGCACAAATGGTAAGAGGTGTGATGGAACGAGCCTCTTGCAGAATATGTTTTTCTCTCCAATTTACTGAGGGGGCCATTTTCCATTTTCAGTGCATCTTATGACGCTCACCAAAAACACTTTCCCCCATTAATGTTAGTGCAAGTTATCTCCCTTCCCCTTGAGAAGAAAGGGGCATTTTGTTTCAGCTGTTGACAAATGAGAGTGAACTCTTAGCCAGAAGGCTGTAGGGCTTTGTTATACTGCAATCTAAGCATGTGGTCCAGGGTGTAATAAACCAATTTAGGGAACTGACAAAAGGCATAAATAGCCAGCCCACTGGCTAGCTGTATCTAGGTGTGTGAGGGTGAAATAAACAGCTTCTTATCTTCCCCCTCCGGAACTAGAAGATGCAACCTCACAAAATATATTCCTTCTGCTTTTCTTTGTGTCTTCCACTGCTGAGTACCTGCCGGTCTATCTCCCCACAGCAGGACTGCATGCAGTACTTGACAATGACTCCCTCTGCTGGATCTGCACCGGGCTGGATAAAAATCAATGATTTTTTTTAATCGGATTTTTTTTTTATTTAAAACAGATTTTGTTGATAAAATGCTTTTTGAGGAAAAAACTATCTGAAGATTTTTTTAATTAAGATACATTAGAGCTCAAAGATATCTCATCATGGAATAGGGATTATAAATTCTAATTCTATAGTACAAGACAATATATTCATGTAATGTTTAAGAAAAAATTTGTAAATGAGTTCCCATAGTTCATGGATTAGGGACCCAACCTTATGGGGTTTCAGGGGCTTCTGTATAGATTATTTAGGTTGATCTTTCTGTCTACCCAAAGGGACTCAGTGCTCAGTCTAGAAGATACCATCAGAGATGCTTAGTTTTGCAGTTCTCAAACTGTGGATTTGTGTCTCCAGAGATAACATGCTTGTTAACAGCAAAAATGTTTTTAAATAAATAAAATATAGAGGTGAGAAATAACAAACCTCAACCCTATTGTACCTCTGCAAATTTGTGTACACAGAGTCAATCTCTGACCTCTCTCTAAAAGTGCAAAGTTTCAAAAAAGTTCAATGAATAGAAGATTGTTGGGGGCGGAATAGATCTGGACAAGGAGAAGAAGTCTGGAGATAAGTGTGAGAAGGGAGGGACAGGCAGTGGAGACAAAAGTGAAACTGTTTGAGCAGCATATTCCAGAAGTCTTGAGGTCTTTCTGAGTGTAGCCTTCATTGATTTGAGATCTACCATGCCATTCTCTCACTAGAAGGGAAAACCAATAATGGCAGCTGGCTGTAAAAGAGACCCAGTTTGGGAATATTTTAATGAAGTTCCTCTACCTGTGGGTAAGACAGGCATGCGTGCAAACTTCAAACAATGCAACAAAGAAATGCAAGGCCTGGTTGTCCGAATGAAACAACATTAGATGTGTTCCTTCTCAGGAGGAAGCTGTTTTGAAGATGATGAAAGGAACATGTCTGAACATGCAGGATCTTCAGGTTGGTAAACTTTTTTATTTCATACTTTTTTCTTAAGGACTGCCTGTCTTCCCTCTAGACTATTCTTGAATTCTCATGTTTGAGCAAAAAAAATAGCTGTTACTCTATGGTACTATCATTTTAGATGCAGTTGTGATAAAAAAATAAATAGCTGAAATGGGCAGATCTTCCTTTTACAATTTCACCTTTAAAGTAGTACTGAGTGTCAGTGCATGCAATGAGTAATACTAAATGAGCAGTATGGTCATAATAATTAACTAACAGCATTGACTTATTTCGTTTAGGAGAATCCATCCTCAACATAGAAGATTCTGAAGACTATTCACCTTCAAGATCACCATCATTTTCTATCGTTTCAGAGTTATCTGCCAATCATAATGTTTCAGTCACATCATGTATGTCACATAGCCACAGTATATCACCTGCAGCAAAAAGAAAAAAAATCTCCATCATCCAGAAACAACCATAGATAAGTTTGTGATAAGAACCAGCAGATTATTAAAAAGGGTAATTGATGAAAAAATTGCCCAGTTTGTTTATGCAACAAACTCTCCTTTCCCTATGATTGAGAACCCACACTTCATTAACATGGTTCAGTCATTAAGACCAGGATACAGCCCACCCAACAGAGCAGATGTCACAGGCAAATTGCTGGATAAAGATAAATTGAGTAGTGTGCAAAAGGTCTAGAGGGTGAAATTGTTAACCTGAGTCTTGATGTCTGGAGCAACGTCCACAATGATCCTATTGTATGTGCTTGTGTGACAACAGAAGACGGGAATGTCTTCCTTACAGAAACCATTGACACGACAGGAAATGCACACACAGCAGAATGCTTACAAGAAGTAGCAGTAAAAGCTATAACAAACCGTGAAAAAAAATTCAAATATCTAGTGTGCAGCTTGGTCACATACAATGCTGCAAATGTATCCAAGATTAGAAGAAATTATTTAGAAGAGAGTGAAGAGAGTCCCAAGCTAATAACATATGGTTGCAGTGCTCATTTGATGCACCTAGCCAAAGACTTCAGTGTTCCAGAAATAAAGGCTAATGTTGTTGAAATTGCAAAATACTTGCGTAACAACCACTTTGCAGCAGCTGCTCTGAAAAAAGTGGAAGGAACCAAGCTAACTCTCCCACAGGACATGCGATGGAACTCAGTAGTAGACTGTTTTGAGCACTATATCAAGAACTGGCCTAATCTGATGACAGTTTGTGAACAAAATCGTGAAAAAATAGACGGCACTGTCACAGCCAAAGTTCTCAACAGTGGTCTTAAGAGAAATGTTGAACACATGCTGAGTACCCTGAAGCCTATTTCTGTAGCCTTGAACAAAATGCAGGGAAATAACTGTTTTATTGCTGATGTTGTTGAAATTTGGAAGTGAGATCTTAAAAAGAGAAATGTGCAATGACAGAGTTAAATTACAAGCATTAAAAAAATGAATGGGACAAACACTGTCTCCAGCTCATTTTCTTGCAGATATTCTCAATATTCGGTACCAAGGTCAAACCTTAACTGCTGAAGAAGAGGAGTTGGCTATGACCTGGACATCCAGCAATCATCCCTCCATAATGCCAACTAGAATAAACTTTTGAGCTAAGGGTGTGTCAGAGTCTACCCTCACTTGAAACTGGGGGGTTTCAAAGTGAGGACCCGCATGTCTTCCCCCACCCCAAAATCCTAGGGTAGGTCTCCCTTTTGCTGCCACCACCTCGGTTAATTACGTGGGCCGGGACACCCCTGTTTCCCCCTGTCTCCCTCCAAAGACACTCCCTGGGGAACACAGATCAACTTACAGAGGAGGAACCTCCCCCCTCCCCTCTCTGCCCGGAGATAAGCTGTCTCACCACCGAGAGAGAATGTCTTAGCCCCTCCCCCTATATCCACAGTAGAAGGGATTTAATTAAATCTTTATAGAAAGAATTTATTAAAAGAAAAACAAGAAAATACAGAATCTCTATGAGTCCAAGCCGGACACTCATAGGGTATAACCTTGCTAAGTTCTGGAGAGAATCCTCTCTCTCAGTACAACAAAAACAGGCAGAATTAAGAATAATCAATAACAAACACACAGAATTGCAAACATAGGATTATTAGATAATGACACAAAGTATCTTTCTAATACTCACTATCTTGACTAGAAGAAATTAGTTCAGAAAGGTAGAAACCTGTAGACTTGATTAAAACATCTGGACTCTTGTAACTCCAGACGGCTAAAGACAAAAACCACAGCAACAGAGGGAAAAAGTTCCCTCCTAGAAATTTCAAATTCTTTCCCCTGATTGGTCCTTAGGTCAGGTGCCTACCAGGTACTATTTTTAACCCTTTACTAACTATTCATGACACGCCCCCCAAATCGCTACAGTGGGATCCACTGGCGGCGATTTCCTCCTAGAACTGTAAACAAACAGAGTAATAAAACACATGCACTATTACATAGACTACAAAGCATGAAAACATGTTAAGAACAGTTTTTAGCCACTTGATTCCGGGAAACTGTCCCGAGAGAGTGCATCAGCAACTTTGTTGGAAGCTCCTGAAATGTGTTGAATGTCAAAGTCAAAGTCTTGGAGAGCTAAGCTCCAGCGGAGAAGTTTCTTGTTGTTTCCCTTGTTGGTGTGAAGCCACTTTAGCGCAGCATGGTCAGTTTGTAGCTGGAAGCGCCGGCCCCAAACGTATGGGCGTAGCTTTTCCAGGGCATACACAATGGCGTAACATTCTTTTTCACTGATGGACCAGTGGCTTTCCCTCTCAGACAGTTTCTTGCTGAGAAACACGACAGGATGGAAGTTGTGATCCGGTCCTTCCTGCTACTACCACTCCTACCCCACGTTCAGATGCATCGGTGGTAATTAGGAAGGGTTTGTCAAAGTCCGGGGCCCTTAATACAGGGTCAGACATGAGCATTGCCTTAAGCTGGGTAAAGGCTTTCTGACACTCATCAGTCCATTTAACTGCATTTGGCTGGGTTTTCCTGGTCAGATCAGTTAGTGGGGCAGCGATTTGGCTGTAGTGTGGTACAAATCGCCTGTAATATCCGGCCAAACCTAAGAAGGATTGGACCTGTTTCTTTGACCTTGGGACAGGCCACTGTTGGATAGCCTCCACCTTGGCCTGTAGGGGGTTGATGGTTCCTTGACCCACCAGGTAGTCACAGTGCCTACACCAAGGAGTGCGGTGTCATTCGCCAACGTTACTTGGCACTCAGAGAAAGCTTCTGTCCCTCCCAGGCTCTCTGGAGAGCTTGGGCTCTGTACTGCCCCCTTTACCTCAAGCCCGTGTATTTGTCAGACAATCTGGCCCTTAACCGATGGCTTCTGCCTGTCTACTGTGCACAGCCGCACATTTGAGCTGCTATAGCACTTTCAGACCAAGGATCTTCAAACATTTTGCAGACATTTGCTGGCTTTCGCAGCACTCCAGGGAGGTGGATTTTAATTAGACCCATTTTCCATCTGGGCAAGCTGAGACAGGAAGGTTAGGGGCTAGGCTGGGACTTGGCCCACACATTTGCCTGGGGGAGTATGGGAGAGCAAAGGCCTCTGCCCCCCTTTACGCCTCTGGGCCAGGTGTGCAGGAGCAAACGTGCACCTCTCACTTCCCTAGAGCAGGGAGAGAGGGGAGCAGGCATGGCCTTGGTGTCACCCCCGCCCACTGGCCAGCAGAGCCCTGCCAGTTTGGGGGTGGGGCAGGTTTGCTGGCATGGGCTAAGAGCAAGAACAAGCAGTTGTAGCTCAGAAGCATCTGAGCACCTCCCCGGGGCTACTCCTGGGACAGCGCTGCTTCTGTATAATCAGGGCTGTGCTTAGGGGCCCACGCGAGCCTTAAGTGACTTGCCCAAGGTCATGCAAATCAGTGTCGGGGAGATTGCAGTATTTCTGTTACAGCAGCACCCAACAGGGGCCAGGCACTGTACAGCTGGATTAGAACTCAAGACTCCTAATTCCCACCCTGCCATCACATTTCCTCCAGCTAGACAGCTGCAAAACCAAAGCTTGCTAATGCCACCAATATTGATGGATTGAGCAAGAACCATTGTTCTCATTCCTCTTCCCCTCCCCATCTCCCAGCTACACCCTGCTGATGTGCATTGGTGTACTACTGGGCTGTGATTGGGTAAGACCAGTTCACCAGCCTGTTTGTTACATTGCTTTTGGTGGGGGAGGGGGTGTTTTAATTCTCTCTCTCTCATCCTACCTCCCCCTGCAGCCCTTTCCAACCGAATCTCGACACCCATCTTTCACACAGATCACCGAGATGAAGGTTAACATTAATTAAGGTGCATGCTATGGCTTTATCAAGGAGCTGTCCCATCTCTGCGCTTCCAGGTTCTTTCTTCACCCAGCTGGTATGTTTAGAGACTGCCACGATCAAGCTTGTGATCTGGGACACTGCAGGACAGGAGAAGTACCATGAGGGGTTTGCCATCTTTATTACAGGGGGGCGAGTGCTGCCCTTCTTGTATTTGACATAGCCAGAAAGGTAAGAGCAGCGATGGCTTGTTCTCCTGCCTCTCTCCTCCAGAAGGGTTTGTCTTTATCTTTCTAAAATATCCCAACTGAATCTTGATTATGCAGCCACGCCGCTGGTAGGCTGCAATAGTTCTAGTGTAGGGTCGCTTCCCAATACGTCTCCAGACATTTCAACCAAGACTGCTTTTTCCTGCGCACATCACGTAAGGGCTACACATCATGGGCAGGTTTATCCTTCTCTTCTGGTAAAGATGGGTGAATTCATGCCAGGAACTGGTACAGACATTTCACTGACAGTGGGCAATAAATGCTCACGCTTTCCCCCTCAAAGCCAAGATTTCTCTGTCTACCCCTGCCTCCCAGCCCAGTCCAGCTCACCAGCCAAGTAGGTAATGAGGGAGCATCACTAAGTGCTCTTTGTTCCCCTACCCTCATGTAACCCCACACCTGGGTGTGGCGTCCTGTCCCATCTAGTGGCACCGACACCACTTAGAGCAGAGGTAGGCAACCTATGGCAAGGGTGCCGAAGGTGGCACGCACGCTCATTTTCAGTGGCACTCACACTGCCCGGGTCCTGGCCACTGGTCCGGGGGCCCTACATTTTAATTTAATTTTAAATGAAGCTTCTTAAACATTTTAAAAACTTTATTTACTTTACAGACAACAATAGTTTAGTTTATATATTATAGACTTATAGAAAGAGACCTTCTAAAAACATTAAAAGGTATGACTGGCACGCGAAACCTTAACTTAGAGTGAATAAATGACTCGGCACAGCACTTCTGAAGGGTTGCCAAGCCCTGACTTAGAGAGAGATAAAATGAGTTACACTAATGTCTGTTTCTGATGGACTGTTCCAGGGGGACATGTCGCATGATCTCCCACTACGTTATGAAGGTTTTTTCCCTTTTACTAGTAATATGCAACACACAGGAACCGCAACACCGAGGGCCATATGTCTGTATTACTGCCATGGTAGTTACAGAAGGAGGAGACCATAGGCTGCTGACGAGTAACATCTCACAGTAACAGAGCTTTATTGAAGAGGTAGACCAAGCTACTAAGAATCCTTGCCCCATCACAAGAGAGCCCAATCACCTCAGCCCATCACCTGTAGGCTGGGTCTATGACCCACTGGGGATCCATGGTGGTTGGGTCATGTCTGATGGAGGAGAAGTCATCCTTGGCTTTGGGGAAGCAAGTATATTTAGAGCTGGTTCCATGCTGAGTAGTGCTCCTAGCATCACTATCTGTCAAGTGCATTACCCATTTGTTTCTACCATTTTTACCCCTCACCTGCCAATCTCCTTTGGGCCATGTGACAGCTGCTGAGTATCTGTTGGTTTAATGTCGCTGTGTGTGTGTCTCTCTCTCTCACCTTTCCAGGCAACTTTTGCGAGAGCAAAGCTATGGTTGAGGGAATTAGAGAAGGAATTTCTTCCCGATGAGCTCGTGATTGTTTTAGTCGGCAATAAGATAGATCTGGCTGCTCAGCGGGAATTCACCTTTGAGGTAAGTGCACTGCAGTAAAATCTCAGCACTTGGCAGATTCTCTCTTTCAAAAACACCACGGCAGCGTGTTTCCCAGGTGCTGCACTTCAGGCTTTCACACTGAACAGTTTATAAGTAAATGTTTACGTGAACGCCATTCTCCTAGCAGTGAGCAATATAGCAAGGCCCCACTGGCTGCCAGCGATGTTAGAGGTCATAAATCCCATTTTGCCATCTGTTTCAGCTGCTAACTTTCTTGGATCTTAGAGACTTTTCTGAGCTTTGGTGGGTTTGTTCAGAGGGTTCAGAGTGTGCATCGGTAGGTTTCCATGTCAGACAGAATGTTCCCAGATGTTGCTTCAAAACTTGCCATCGACGAGTCGATGCAAAGAAAAATATATAGATGCTTTGAATTACATTAAAAAATTCAGCAGCCTCACTAGAAGCTGATGCTGCATCACTGACCACCAAGTTCAATGAATGAGAACCGCATGGGACAAAAGAAGCTCGAGGGTTTAACTCTCGGATCCGTGTCTGCACTCCTCTGTTCTTTCCTCTCACGTTGGCACCATGATCGTAGCCCTGACCTCTCATGTCAGCTATCGCAATTCCTGTATCTTCCAGCTTTTTAAGAAGCACATTTGTCATACCAGCTCCTGGAGTATCATCAATGTCAATAAATTCTAGAAAATGCTCTGTGACAGTCACCATTGCAAGGACATTTTCACTAGGTTCTTCTCTTGTTACAAAATGCACCATTAAAGTCATTTATTGCATATGGCTGATGTTAGGTGTGCAGCCCAGAAGTCAACTGCTGCAAATGGACCATTTTGAGTACCACTACAAATTCTTTTTCCCCTCTCCTGCTGGTAAAGGCTCACCTTAACTGATCACTCTCATTAGAGTGTGTATGGTAACACCCATTGTTTCAGGTTCTCTGTGTATATATAGCTTCCTCTTGTATTTGCCACTGCATGCATCCCATGAAGTGGGCTGTAGCCCACGAAAGCTTATGCTCAAATCAATTTGTTAGTCTCCAAGGTGCCACAAGTACTCCTGTTCTTTTAGTAATATCTTGCTGACTTCAAATCTGCCACAATCTTCTGTTTGATTTTTGATACCAGTAACTATATGATCTCATTTTGAATGGTTTTTCCAAGGTACTGGTGTATGTACATTTCTTGAGTGGTGACTCTTCTTAGATGCTCCTGGAGTACAGCATCAAACTCAGCCATCATCAGCGCCACAGTTTTAAGGAAGTTTCCATTGTTTGGCCCAGACAGCTGATCTGAAGTGGTAGGTTTTGGGTCGGAAGCATTTTCAGAACATTTTGCCAGTACAGAGACTCTGATGCAATCTTCTCTTGATGCTGATCATCTAGGGTGGCCTTTAACCTTAGTCTCATCTCAAGCTCTTTCCACCTATGCAATGTTCTCTGGTGATTTGCTGCCTTCTCATGACATGCCAGATTTCTTGCCAGATTTTTCCAGTCCTTTGTTTCTGTAGCACCCAATGAGGCTGGAACATTAGACTGGAAGAGTTTGCAACAAAAACAGTATGCAGCATTCTGGGTTTCTGAGTACATAAGCCGTGGCCTCTCCACTTTGTCACCATTGGGGATTTCACGCCAGTAATGTGTTGGATGGAAACTTCTATTTTCATTGTCTTTGGGGAACATGAAGTTTCACTTGCTGTGGCCCATGCAGAACAAGGAAGTCCCTCAGGCTACTGCTCAAGTGGGTCCACAGTCCTGGATCATCTAGACTTAAGGAACTAAACTCAGCAGCAGCTGCTTCTTGTGCCTCCACCACACTCTTCTCTGATCTACGCTTTTCTTCAGGAATGTGCTTGCTTACATCCATTTGAGATGGGAGATATGGATGCTGCAGTAGCTGCCAGGTCACCTGCACTCTGACTAACTGGAAGATCAGGCATCTCCTCACCACTCACATCATCACTGGGGCCGGAAGGCTCACGGTGAACATTTGTGTCTATGTATCTCAGGAGAGCTCCTTCCTGCTTAGATAGAAAAGCTTCCTTTGCTTTCTTTCTTTCTCTGAATGCTGCCCCAGAGGGGCGTTTTCTTCTTTCACTCATGACTGCTGTTCTGTGCCAGCTAGAGTGGCTGTCCTTGGCATAAATTGAAAGAGCCCTGGGGCTGCTCTAAGTTTCACCACCAGGAACCATTCTGCTGGTTGGGGATTAGGCCACACCCCAGCCCACTGCTGATGGGAGGGGGACACAGCAGGGGACCCCGTAGCTGCTCCATTAGCGGATGGAAAGTTGCCCTAACAAAGTCAGAGCAGGCTCCGAGTATGTAGCACAAAATGTTACAATAGCTCAGCAGAGAAGGACCGAGAATTTCTTATTCTGAGTTTCTTCACAGCTCCCGAGTTATTGAAATAGGAACAACAGAAGGAACCAGCCCCTCAGCCTCAGCCCTGGAAGAAGTCACGCGTGGATCTGCGAGAGCCAAGCAATCACACTAAGAAGTGTGCATGAACTAAAGGAAATGGCAGACTGACCTAAGGTTACCATCAAGTGTGTTTTTATTGGGGGGGGGGAGAAAGGGGGGAAGGGAGGCTGGCCCTATGTATTGTGTGCAGGCAGCATGGTTCTAGGGGGCAGCTGGTGTGTCAGACCGTGATTATTGCTTTTATTTTTCATTATTGTCAGTGTTCGATTGAAGAACTGTACGAGAGGAGATATTGCCCAATGCAAGGAACCTGAAAAGTGCTCCAAGTCTCCTCTCGCTTGTGTTTGCTCAGTGTTATCATTATACAAGAATACAGTGCAAAATAGCTTCACAAATAAAAACAGCAAAAAGGAGGAGTAGTCTCTCTCTCCCCCCCGCCCCCCTTAACCTTTGCAAATTCTATAAAACTTTTACAGAGGCTGTTAACATTTAGGTCACCAAATCATTAAATGCAAGACATGGAATAGCCAGAACATGCAGCTCCAGTTTAATATTGCCTTAAGAACTCATGATTTTGTCATAAGTCTTGTGATTTTTGGGGCGTTTCTTAAAGCTTCAGCTGCTGGAGTCAAATGATCACTTGGGAATCTTTAAACAAACAACAAATCCAAAACTAACATTTTCTGGCCCTCCTGGTTGTGGAAAAAACTGAGACCATGAAACAAGCACACCCTGAAGGTCCAGAAACCAGATTGTAAATAAGGAGACTCTGAACATTATTTAAAAGTCTCGTGAATTTCTGGGAGGAGATGGGGGCTGATTTCTCAATTGAGTACCTGGGATTGGCAATACTTCAATAGTATAGATTTATAGAAATAAACCAGGGCCTGATTCTCCTCAAACTTACACATTTGCAACACTAAAGCGAATGGGGTTAACTTACATTGGTGTAAATAAGAGAATCAGACCTTCTCATTTAGGCCACGTCCACACTAGAAACTCCAGCTGGCACAGTGGTGCTGCATCTACACAAAAAGGGTTTGCCAGGATGCTACCCAAGCCCAGCAAACTTTTTCTGTTGCAGACTATGCAAAAAAATCAAATTTTGTCTTGCGCTTGTCAGGTAACCAGTTTACTAACATATCTAACCTTGTTAATTTCAGCACACTTAGTTGTGAACTGATCACCGATGCCTCAATGCTAAGGGCATGTCAAGATTCAAAGATCATCTACTTGTGAATTCAGCAAAGAGTCCTGTGGCTCCTTATAGACTAACAGACGTATTGGAGCATGAGCTCTCGTGGGTGAATACCCACTTCGCCGAATGTATGATGTATTCATCCACAAAGCTCATGCTCCAATACGTCTCTTAGTCTATAAGGTGCCACAGGACTCTTTGCCGCTTTTACAGATCCAGACTAACACGGCTCCCCCTCTGATACTTGGGAATTGTCCTCTGAAGAGAGGCAGTAGTTTTAATGGTGTGTGGCGGAGGAGTTGATTCACTTATGTCTGAGGAGCACGAAAGAGCTGAAGGGACTTTGCTCAGGTTTACTGAATTTTTTACCTAAGTTCCAGTGGAGACCAAGCATGGAAAGCTTGATCTGAAAAGGCACAGGATCATGAGCTTGTGAAAACGGACTTTAACTGAAGCCATTTTACCATCTGAGCTACAGTATTTACACTGCAGCCAACGTTGCAAGATAAAGCCAGGGTGAGATGTACTGTCAATAGGAGCACTGCACATGCAGCGAGAAAACACCCCTGGAAGGGGTCACAGCTGAGGGTCTACAGGGCATTTGCTATAACCAGTGCTCAAGACTCAGTGAATTGGTTCAATGACCCCACATTTGGGAAGTGCAGGGGCTCATTTCACTGCAGCTGTAGCAGCCACCAGCCAGTCTCTGCTATTTCAGGAGGGTGAAGTCATCCTCCTGTACACATGTGCTTACAGCACGTCACATGATCTCACCGCTAAACTCCTGCTGTTGCTTATACACATCATCCCACCCCAGACAGACTCAGCCCGGGGAACCGTTACAGAGTTCCATGGCTGAAGTATGCCACATTGACTCAGCTGGGGCTGAACCTAGCAACTTTGCTTGCACTGTGGTGGGTTCACCACAATTAGTTACTGACAAACGGCCACACTCCTGCACTGAGGTGCTGCATCTTGCAGCTGGTTTTGAGCTTCATTGCTTTGCAAAGGTGTCAATTGTATACGAGCTTCTCCTCTAGACAGACAGTACGGAAAACTTCCCAGCTTGCTTCCTATGTCAGGGTATAGGGAATTCAGAGGCCGTCACTGGCCTGTGTTGAGATACAGCAAGGGGGGCCACCTTGCTATTAGCATCAGACATCAACTCAAGTATTACAGACAAGTGCACTTAGCACCACATGGAGAAAGAGGAACCTCCCATCACCTGTGTTGAGGCCAGGACAGCTCCTAGCAGTGTGCAGGCTTGGTCCTGGATGTGTCACACAGGCATGTCAGGCGCCCCCATCCCCCTGGTGTATTTTCTCAAGGAGCCAGGGTGGATCTGTTTCGATGGTGGGCTAAGCATGCTTCTCTCTTCCCCTCCTGCTTGGGTGGCACATTAGCCCCCCTTGCAGTGGGTTTTGTTGTAAAGACACATTTAGAGGCATGGGGCAGTTCACACCTCTCAGGGTGGTTGTTTCTGGCCATCTGCTGGCTCAAGCCAGGTCTACACTACAGCCTTCTGCCAGCATGGCTGGATCGGGGGGGTGACCCCTGTGTAACACACCTGTGCCTGCACCAAGCCTGGAGTGCCGATACACAGCAGAACTGCACTTCTACTGGGACAGCTTGTTTCCCCTGCGGCGGCGGGGAGAGTCTGGAATAATCCATGGGGGCAAAGCCTTTCAAGGGAGGGCCAGACCCCAGGCAGACATCGCCACGTTGGTTAGTCTCAGGTCACATTTTCCATCCACTGCCCTGCAGCCAGGAGGGTCAGAAGTGGGACCCCAGGCACTGAAGCCTTAGGCCTGGGTCTATAGTTTTTCTATGCACTGATCTGGCTCTGGGAAGTGAATCAGCCCTGCCTCCAGCATAGACCTGTCAGGCACAATCCATCACCCACATCCCAGGCAGCTCAAAACCAAAAGGGAAGGGAGAGGCTTATCTGAAAGGGTCCTCAGGAGACAGGCCACCCTCCAGCAGGAGCAGATCACTGGCTGGGCTCTGGGTCACACAGAGAATCCAGGGGTTTGTCTAAGGGGCTTTCCTCTTAGGAACTCCTAGGCTGCTGCCTCTTCCTGCTTAAATACCTGCCCTGCTAAGCCCAGCTGGAAGCTGGCTGCCTCTAATTGGCAGGCTGAGCGGGGCCTCTGGGGCCTGGCTCCCTTTGCAGAACATTAACCCTTTTCCTCTCTGATTGAGCGTGGGACACATTCACCCCAGCGCTGACACACTCCAGAAGCCTTCTCAGCCCCTGGGCTGTCGTTCCATTTGCTTCCTGCCCAGCAGCCTCACTGTGTGCAAGGCTTGTGTCACTTTTGGAGGTGGAGAATTTCCCCCACCCGCTTCAGTGGAGTGACTCCTGAGTTACCCTGGGGGGAGAAAGGAGAATCCGGCCCCTAATTATGTAGTAGTTGCTGCTTTCCCCAGCAGCGGCTGTTCATGCTGCAGGAGCTCAGGGCTGGGCTTTCTCCCTGGGCTTCTGTTTCCCCGCAGGCTGCACGGTGGGGCTCTCCATGGTCATTAGAAGCAGAGGCCAGTGGGCAGCTCTCAGCACCCAGGTTGCTCCCCCAGAGGACAGAGCAGCCTCCTGCCTCCTTCTGTGCTGCCTGCCCAGCAGCCCCCTTCCTCGCCCGCTCCAGCCCTCTCTGCCCCGGAGCCGCCTGAGAGCGCAGCCAGGGGAAGCGCCGGCCGGCTGGGGGGGCAGCTCGTGTTCCTTCCCGCCCGGGGAACGTTCTGTGCCTGCTGAGAGCCCCTTCCCCCACTCGCCAGGGGTCCCGCACGCTGTCTCCTGCCACAGCCCCACAAGCCAGGCTCTGCAAAGGGGCTGCCTGCCGCCCAAGCTGGTGCCTGCTGCCGCGGGAGCCGCCACTTCAGGGCTGGGTAACAGGCTGCCACTACCCCCCCGCCCGCAGTAACCAGGCTGTTAGTGTCCGGTCACTACGTCTGACCGAACACGCCAGGTTCCCTTTTCAACTGGACTTTCCGATCAGAAACCGCACACCTGGCAACCCTCATTTCTGATTCTGTGCTAGCGGCTGCGTATTGCTCCCACTGCCAAACGTGGTGCGTGACTCGTATCCCCCTTTTCCAGAGGCGCTTGCAGCCCCACTGAAGCCAATGGCGCTAGGCCGAGTTTCACCCGCAGCGGATCTGGCCTACTCCGCAGTGTTTCTCAAGTACCGTAGCGCAGCCTGGCACTCCGGGCTGGCTGCCAGTGGGCCGCAGACGGCAGGATAGCAGCGGGGAGCTCAGCCCAGCCAGCTCAGTGCGGGGCAGCAGGCATGCAGTGTTTAAAAGGAGAGCAGGGACATTGGACATGGCAGTTTGGTGGAAGGGGGAAGTCAGGCCTACGTGGATTCAGCAGAGGGTGACCAGATGTCCCGATTTTATAGGGACAGTCCCGATATTTGGGGCTTTTTCTTATCTCCTATTACCCCCCCCCCCGTCCCGATTGGCTATTACCCCCATCCCCGTCCCGATTGTTCACACTTGCTGTCTGGTCACCCTAAGTCAGCACCTTCTAGACTTTTAAGCCAGAAGGGACCATTAGATCATCTGGTCTGACCTGACGAATAGGCAAATCTCATGCAGAGCGGCAGGGGTGGCCCGCAGTGAGTGACTAACAGAGCTGGGAATTAGAGACGCCAGCTCAGGCCTCAGCAGAGCAATAAGTGTTTGTTGTCCTAGGAGGTGGGTGGAACTGCACAGATGCACAATGGCAAGATGGCTGCCATCTGGACTGCTGCAGAGCCAGCTGTGTGGGGCCTGCTGAAATGGTCATCTTGATTCGCCAGCGTATTACTCCTGCTGGCATGACACATTGGTCAGGGGAGTAGGGCCAGTTATATTCCACCTGCTTTCAGATGGATTCAGAATCCAGACTAAAACGCTGGCTCCTCTGCCCAGTGATCACGTCAAAAGACTTTATTGTGTGGAAGAGAAATTGTTCAGGAAGAGAGACTCAATCTCAGGGGAAAGTGACGCCACTCGGTTCTAAAGATCCTACGGCCCAGGAGAGTTGAGACAAGTCTGATACGTTTCAAGTCACAGCAGACACGTGCCGGGCTCGGTTTCTCAATTTTTTAAATTATTTTTTTGGTTTGTATAAAAGAGCCCATGTTCTAGGAAGATAATTAACATGGGAATTTGTATTTCTTTCCCCCAGCAATTTTCTGGCACAAATCATGTTAGATTTAAGAGCAAAAGCCAGAGATGGGGACAAATGGGGAACAGGGGAGAGAAAAAGGAAAAACAGACAAGAGGGAAATTGTCTGCAAAAATACTGGAGTTATCAACTGCTCTTTGGTTTCTATCATTTATAGCCACAAAGATACTGTACATTGAAATGAGACCAAACATTTTCATGTGCCTAGAAGAGAGGCTGGGATGTGGAAGGGAGAGAGGAGAAGGGTCTTTTCTTATCATCATTCAAATTCATTCTTTGTCTTGGCCATTTCATTCATCTTGAAGGGATTCACTGCTTTCTTCTAGAGGGAAGCAAGCTTGCCTGTGTCCATAGCCCGACTTCCGGGAGCTCTCCACGACAGCTCTCCTCCGGCCAAACCATCCCACGGGGCTGATCCCACGCCCCGTGTACCAGGAAGGGTCGATATCAGGGTCTAGAAGGCAAAGGCCAGGAAGTCTTTAGAACGTGAGGCTGAGGACTAATTCTCCTGAGCATGTGTCACAGCCACCTGCTTGGGATGGAGAAGGAGGGACTTCCCGAGCTAAAACCATGGACTGGTCCAGCTGGAGTTAAAGCTCCCAAGCTCTAGGCTGTGATCGCTCATATCCTCTGTGGCTCAGGCCCCGACCTGTAACATACACTTGCCAGTGGTTGCATCTGCCTTGTCATTGCCGGTGGTGAGCAGGTGGCGTGGCCTTCGCTTATTTTAAAATGACAATGTCTTTTGCACAGTAATGAAGGAGGGAAGGGGGTAGCCATACAGAGGAGGGACTGGGTGACTCAGGGCACTGGGAATGGGGTGCAACCCTCTTCCCCTGGCTGGTTCCCGTTGTGCCGGCCCTATGGAGAAGCACAGGACTCGATTCTCCGGGGCCTGCCGTCCAGCCCCTTTCACAACCACTGCTAAAAACCAACAGCAGGCACCCTGAGCCACGCAGCGCAAACAGGGCCCTGCTGGGGTGACGGGAACCAAGGGCCACATTCTCGGCTTGGAGCAGATCCGTTGAAATCAGTGGGGCTCCGCTGATTCACAGCCGCTGAGGATCTGGCCCATGTGCTTAGTTCTCTGGCTCTGCAGTGACTCACTTGCTGACATGCGACCTGTGCATCCTCGCGGCAGTTAGAACATGGGCTTTGTGCTATGAGCACGTGGGGCCCTGTCATCCTGAGACTGCCGACAGCCCGGTGTGTGTATAGGCTGCCCCACCACCAGAGCACCAGGCAACTCCATTGCCCAAGCTAATTCAGGTGGGCTGGGGAGTCAGGAGAGCTGGGTTCTAACCCTGCCTGTGACCTCGAGAAAGTCACCGCCCCTGTGTCTGGTGTGTTTATATTGCAAACTCCTTCAGGAAGGGCTGTTACTGCCAGGGGTGTGCCTGGCGCTTAGCACAGAGCGGCCTGATCGCGTCGGGTGCCACCGGGTGCTGCCGTGACACACGTTGTAGGAAGAGATTTGCTGGACAGGCTGATTAAAAACTGCACGTTTTTGAGTTCTGCTGTCTGGAAAGTTCCTCTAGACTTTTCCTGGCTCATGGAATCTGCAACGCGGCTGGGCCAGGAAACTCCGTCTGTCGGCCCTTTGTAGGCCTTGCTGGGGAGAACGGCCTTTGGGGTGGGCGGGAGGAAGGGGGTGAAAAGATGTAAGGAATTGTTTTAGAGTGTCTGAAGTCTCTCTAAAGGACCGTTTTGAAGTCCAGCTCCTGGACTGAGCCAGAGCGGAGTGGCTGGGTGAGGGGGAGGATGGATTGGGTTGCAGAAGATGAGAGGGAAAATGCAGAGGCAGGAGGGGGAAGCTATGGGGAGCAAGAGGGGGATTCTGGAGGGAGAAGAACAAAGCCTAGATAATGAAAGGACAGAAAGCTCAGCCATCTCACGCTGCAGCCTCTAGCCTGGCAGTGACCCGCAATGTTGCACGTTCACCGGCAGAGGGCGCTGCTACACAGGCCCGAGCACACTGTGGCTAGCAATGACAGCCTTAACCCAGAGGCCTTTTCAAAAACTTTTGCTGCATTTGAACAACCCCACGTGTTTGGGGTCAGGTTGGGACAAGTCCTTACACAGGTGTGTGCGTGTGTGCAAGGAGACCCTGCTCCTGCCATGCCAGGCCCACGCCTGGCTGCGGTCAGTGTGCACGGGGAGATACAGGGAGGAGGCAGAGCGTCTTGAGCTGCTCTGAGTGCGGGCAGGCTTCATACGCACACAGCGCTGCTCCTGCACCTCGGCACTACACCCTGTTCAACGCCTGGGCGCTCTGGAGACTCTCCACCCGGTGACTAAACCAGGCTCTGAACATAGGCTACCATGGGAGAGAGACAGGAGAAGCCTCTCTATTAAACACTGACCCTGCCATGCCACCCACTGATACCGTCACCGACCTCCTAGGCTCTTCTGTGCTGGGTCCAATTATCTGGGGAGGGCAGAGATAACAGGGGTGGGGGGCAGCAGAGCCATTTGGGGTGTCTCTGCGCCAGTCTGCACCAGCTGAGGAGCTGGCCTGGCTGCTGCAGTTACAGGGACTTACTCCTGATTTCCATGGCTCGCTCGTGGAGTCGGCATTCGGCTTTGGGCAGGGCCAGACAGGTGAGCTGCAGGTACATGAAGCAGGCAGCCAGCAGTTTCATTCCCTTCAGCTCCCCCAAGGCTTGTGGCTGGTGCCGGAATTTAGCAAGGTGTGAGTCCAGCCTGCAGAAACAGAGACCAGGAGAGTTAATGAGATGTCATCTTGGGTGGGGGTGGGGTGAGAAAATCAATCCACTCTCTGGAGAGACACCCACTGAATAACAGGAATTACAGCTGTTCCCGGGAAACTGGAGCAAACATGGAAGTGCCAACGTTCTGAAACGGGTTTTTGTTCCAAATTGGACTGAAAAGCTGAAATTTCCCACAAAATAAATTCCAAAACTTTAAATTTGGAACCATTAAAATGTTTTGTTTAGTTAATGTCAAAGCAATACACACTATTAAACCATCAATCTTAATTACATTAAAATTAATGGTTTAATATAAAAGTCAAAACGAAACAAATCACAATGAGGAGATTCAAAACGCTGTGTTTGACTCTATCAAAATGAACCACTTCAACATTATCGAAACGAAACCAGAAAGTCAAAATGGTTCATTTTGGTTCTTTATGTATCCAAAATGTTGTCAGAATTGACACATTCCCGCAAAACAGTTGGACTTTGACAAAACTGCATTTTCCAATGGAAAAAAGGTTCCCCTGAAAGTGTTTTGCCCAGCACCAGTGGGAACGGATGCATGATCAGCATTGTCAACCACACCTTAGCCATTCTAAAGTCATGAGTCAGGTCCCCTTTTCATGAGATTATGATCATAATATACATATATATATATATATATATACACACATTTCTTTTTATTTGTCAGTCTGGCTTCTGAGCTGCTACAGTGCACTTGGGTTATATTTTCAAGCTTTTCTCCTCAGCCAGTAGAGCGAAAAAACATTTTTGATGAAAGCCAAGACTCTTGTGCGATCTCTGGATTCTGAAAACTGGATAAAACATCTCGAGAGTTGGCATCACTCTAAGCAGTGAGTGAGTAGTTGCCTTTTTGGAGCTGCAACTAAACCTGAGACCTAAACTTACCTGTGAAACCACACACAGGTGCACACCTGAGCGTCTCCTCTGTGGGCATGTAACAGGGCGGCTTGCCTGGGTTCTGGAGTCTGGGCTAAGCCAGGCCGGAGTACAAGAGGAGCCTCACCTGAGCGGATGCAGGTGATTTAACATAAGAGGCAGCAGGATGCGGCAGGTGTGTGGCTGGCTGAGAGGGAGGAAGGAGCAGGAGGGCAAGCAAAGGAGCCAGAGGGCTGAGACCCGGCGGCTTTGGGTACAAGACTCTCTGGGGTGCTTAAGGGGCCCATAAGGGGCTGCTAGAGGCAAGACACTGCAGAGGCATCCCTGGCCACAAGGGGGCGCTTCGGCGGCAGCAACACTCTAGGGCAGCAAAGGGCAGTGAAAGGGCTGCAAGCCGTACCACCAGAGTGACACGGGCACCGATGCCTTGAGCTGGTAACTGCATCTGTGACATGGGTCCAAGGAGCTGGCTGGGGTAGAGGCAGGCGGGGGGGGGTGGGCAGGCCAGCATTGTCCCACCCATTTGCATTGCTCATGGCAGAGATGTAACACAGCCAGGGCTAATACGTTTCTGCTGCCCATCCATCCGTAAAGCCGCCGAGTAGCTGCTGGCTTTGGAAGTCCTGGCAGTGCAGCCACTGGGGAGATCCGTGACCTTTGCTCCCTCCATCAGGGGTGTTGGTGCGAGTGAATGCCCTGGGCCCAGAGTTTTGAGAGTACTCTGCCCTGGAGATGATTGAGCCCTGCACCAAAAGCTACATATTTTGAAGGCACCAAGGACCATAAAAACTCTCTGAGCCCTCGTCATCTCTGGCCTCGATCCTGCAACCTCCTTTCCAGGCCTCCCCGACAGCCAGGTCAAGCCCCTCCCTCCTGTCTGACGGCTGGGATTGTCTTCTGACCTTCTAGCTATGACCACGTCACCCTGCTTCCCTGCAGTCGGTTAAACGTCTTGTTCTCACTGTTAATGTCGTTCATGGCTCGGCTCCTTACCTGCGCTTCTTTTTGTCTGAGCCTACTGCTTCCACTCTGCCGACGATGCCGCCCTTGTCGGCCTGTCTGTCCACTTCTCCCATGCTTCCCCGGTGCAGAGAGTTCCTGTCCCAACTAGCCCTCAGAACTGCCACCCCAGGCCTCCTTCTCCTCAAGGCCTACTTGTGTGTCACGAAGCCACTGGTGGTGACAACTGCTAATGGCTCATTAATGGACAGTAGGGATCGCACAGAGTAGAAGTGGGTATTCACCCACAAAAGCTCATGCTGAAAAACGTCTATTAGTCTATAAGGTGCCACAGGATTCTTTGCTGCTTTTACAGAACCAGACTAACACGGCTACCCCTCTGATACTTGACAGAGTATTTTGTGCATTTGTTTGCATCTCAAAATTTATTTGGACTTGTAAGAAGACTCAGACCCATCTACAGTGCACATTCATCAGCTGTGCACCCTTCGGTCACCTTATCTATTGTTCCATCACCTCATTCCCTCACATTGTTTGCTACGCTTGTTCGATTGCTTTTGACTTTCTCTGGTGTGTCTTGTCGTAAGTTGGGCCCTTACCCTGCAAGCGGCTGTGTGTGACCAGAACCCTGCATTGCGTGGCCAGGGTCAGGACCTCAGACCGAGTTCATCGGGGCCTGGTCTGTCTTTTACCGTGTGTTTGCCACAAAGG
The DNA here is from genome assembly GCF_016161935.1 of Mauremys reevesii. Lineage (NCBI taxonomy): Eukaryota > Metazoa > Chordata > Testudines > Geoemydidae > Mauremys > Mauremys reevesii. The sequence goes on from NC_052633.1 coordinate 1,792,228, forward strand.
GGCTGTGATCTGATTGAGGGCCGTGGGCACATAAAGAATCCAAGACACCTCCTCTGAGCACAGTTAGAGGCATGTCAAGATCTTAAGGATCATAGAACAACTCTCCCCCTCCATCCATCTCCTGATGTGCTACCTGGAAAAGCTTGAAGTCAAGGAACAACCGCAGCCACTATACTGTCCTAAGCAGACTGTCAATTCCCAGTGTGTGTAGACTCATAGACTTTAAGGCCAAAAGGATCATCTAGTCTGACCTCCTGCACATTGCAGGCCCCGCAACCTCACCCACCCAACTCCTGTAATATTTATGAAGCACCAACAAAGTGCTTTGCCTATAAATGAAATACTCCTGTCATCCTCCCTACCCCCTCCGCTGTTTATTTTTCTGCCTTCCTCTCTAGGAGCAAGGGGTGAACTCCTGCCCCTCTGGCCATGGTTACTGGAAATGGGAACAAAATGTTTTCCTCATTCCATAAAAGTATTTCAATATTTAAAATTTTTTCCCCATCCTGACTCGGGATGAGAAGTCAAAATCTCAAAAATTTCCTGAACTGAAAATTTGAAAAAAAAAATCAGTTTGGGTCAATCAAAATGTTTCATTTTGATCATTTCAAAGTGTTTTATTTCAGTTTTGACTCTTAATTTCTTTAACTATCGCTAGCTGAAATTTTGAAATGAAAAGTTGTTTAGGAATCAGAACTTTTCATTTCAAAAAATGCTAAAATAAAACATTCTGAACATTTTCAAAAAAAGTCAAGTCGAGAAATTAATCAAAACTGACCCTTTTGCATGAGAAATTTTGGTTTTTGATAAATCAGCATGTTCTGATGAGAAACACTGAGTAAAAACCATTCCCGACTAGCTCTGATTGCTCTTCCTTTTTGTATACTCCTTGGTGAATGACCATAAGACATTGTAAGAAAGGAATTGCTTTGAAAAGCTTCTTGGTCTATTACTTCTGTTCATTGTTATTTTCTATCCAAGTTACTGACCTGCTTAAAACACTGAAGTGGTTCAGAAATAGACAGATGTCTTCAGCCTAGGAAATAAATGACCAAGTCATCTGGCTGCGTGAGGCGTCAACACAAGTGTAAGTGTTCATTGTAACCTCCAGTCTCAGTGGCAAGTCCTACTACCTTGTTAATTCTTTCCCTAGCACATCAGAGAGGGCGTTTTGGAAGCCATTTCTTATTGGTGTGAATAAAAAGGAAACTCGTGCTGAGGGGTGCGGGGGGAAGGCCGGCTGTCATTTAATGAAGCAATGGTTAGAAAAATATAGGGGAAGCTGTAGGGGATCCAAGCTCTGGCCCAATGAGCCCACGTGCATGACTAAGGCCAGCAGAACCTCAAGCTGGATGGGCTAGTGGTGAGACCATTGGGCTGGGGCCCAGAACTGGTAGATTTCTGGTTCTGGTTCTATCGCTGACCCTTGCCAGGCCCTTACTCTCTTTAGTCCTCACTTTCCTGTCTGTCAAACAGGCATCACAATACTTCCCGGCAGCAGGTTCTGAGGCCTAATGAACGTTTGTTAAGCAGGCTGAGATCCTTGGGGGGTGGGCGGGGCTGTACACCCGCAAACTATTGGTCTGAATCATGCTAGGAAATCTATGTAATTGGATGATGCCATGAAGGTGTTCGGTGGGGACGGCTACCTACTGAAAGCTGTGCCTGGGGAAGGAGCCACGCAGTTCCCAGTGACACCGAAGGCAACTGTCAGACTGACTCCTCCTGCACCCCTACGTCTGACACTGCAGACACTGGAGCTCTCGGGCCCAGCTCAAAGCCCACTGGGAGTCTTTCCATGGATGGCAGCAGGCCCTTAGCGGGCATCCTAAGAAGGGTTTCAGGTGCCTTAGTGAAGGGCTGGAAGTCAGGTGCTTTAGGACTTGTCTGCACTTGAAATGCTACAGCAGCAGAGTTGTTGCACCGCTGTAGCGCTTTGGTGTAGACGCTCCCGATGCTGACAGGAGAGATTCTCCCATCGGTGTAGTTAATCCACCTCCCTGAGAGGTGGTAGCTAGGTTGATGGTTCCAGCAACCTAGCACTGGCTACACGGGAACTTAGGTCAGCTTAACTACCCACGGCAGGTTGTGCATTTTTCATACCCTTGAGCAACGTAAATTATCTAGTTTAGACTAGCCCTTAGTTGCCACCTCCTTATTTCTCTGAATCGCAAACCATTAATTCCTATGAACTGCAGGAGCACCCCTTTGGGAGAGCAGGAGGAGTCCCATGACAGAGCCGCACAAGCCCTGACTCTCACACCTGTAACTGGCTGAGCCGTCAGTGGATGGCGGTCCTAGGCTCGATTTGCATTTACTCCGATGCCTCCCACCACCGAGCTGGTGTGTGGTTTCAATTTGTCAGCGTGATTTACTCTGACAAAGTCACACAGCCTTTCCCCTTGCCGGGAATCACCCTGGGACTCCAGGTAGAAACGAAGTGACGCTGTTTGGCAATCTCTTACCAGAAAGGCCAGCTGATTGCAGTTATAGCGCTGCCAGCAGGCTGCTGAGTTTGAACCTTATAGCAGCAAATATCCAACGGAAGGAAATGTGCTAATCGTTAGAGAACCTTCTGTCCATCCACACCTGTTCTTTTCCCCTGGGCTGTATCACCATTGATCGCCTCCTTTTTAGCACTCAGGGTTTCTCTCCTGCATGCGGCGATAATTGTACATGAAGTTATGCACCCGCCGCTGGGTGCACTCCATTTTAAAATGTGAAATTCTGTGCTACAGATAACAGATGCATTCTGGAACCTTGGGAGAGACGGACTCTGAGCACTGAGGCTTCTTCACACCCCTTATGGCACAATTTCCACCGTGCTTCTTATGTTCTCATTTAAATTGATGGCAACCATGCAGCCGAACATACCGGGCATGGGAGTCAAAACTCCTCACCAGTGCTTCCCCGTGCAACTGGCACACTCTCACTGCATTGCCCTCACCATTCAAGTGGAGTGTGGACATTTAAAAGACGGCCACTGGAGCCGATGCACTAGGAATGAGAGTGGGATCTGGCTGCAGGTTCTGCTGCATTTGTCCATTGTCCCATTTGGACAAAGACAGACTTTTGGGCAGTCCACACCCAACTGCTGCAGGACATGGCCCGGGGACACCAGTTAATGTGCAGATGTTTAGGTGGTAACTCTGAGTATCAGTGGAAGAACAGCATTCCCACCCAGCCCATTTCTAGTTCCTACGGCTCCTGGGAGGCTCAAGTGTCATGTAGTTGACCTCCCAATGACAGTGATGGCACCTGTGGCTGTTCTAGCTTGAGCAGAGTGCTCAGTTCAATCAAAAGGCCGTTTCCCCCTGAAAAGTGCGAGACCTGAACATCCAAGCCAGGCTCTGAAAATCAAAGGGCTTTTTACATCAGCAATAAAGATTCTGCCATCAGGACGTCCAGAATTTGGCAATTCTGCCGCTGATACAACAGACAGAAGAGATTCCACCTTGCTTTTCCAGAGCTGGCTCAATCTGCAGTGGGAACTTCATGCAAAAACTGGGTCAGCGAAGGAAGCAGGTGTGACCTAAGACACACAGGGCACAGTTTTTAACACCGAGCGCACCCAGCTGCGGGTGTCTAACTTCATGCACAATCACCATCCTTGCGGGTGATAATACGATCAGAAACTGAACACATCATTTTACTCTTTTCTGGCTTCCCCACTTTTTATTCCAATTGGGTTTTACTAGAGGTTTCATGGGTCTTAAACAATGAGGTTAATATCTGAGTATAAATGCACAGGCTAGATGCCTAACATGTCCAGTGTTGTTTTCTTCAACCGCCTGGAATTCAGGAGCTAACCGAGCATGTACAACCTACAAGGGATGAGAGGTATTGTTTCAGAAGTGGTTAGCATCGGCTGCAGACTCAGACAAAGTCAGTTTTCCTTTGCAGGCCTTTTGAAAATTCTAAGGCTCTGAACTCAATCGACAGAAAATACCTGTTTTGCCATGCAAACAACATTGTAGTAGCGGTTATAGTTCAGTCATGGGAAAACAGAATTAGAAGCCATTTGGATATAAGCTCAAAGGCTCGAATTGTGTATGGACACTTGCCTTTCGTTGCAGGCTTCATGTACTTTCAGCAAAGAACACATTATGGGAAATACTGTTTGCTGAACGTGTAACACTGCTCACATGGATGGATAGGACACAGACATTCATGTGCAGAAAAACTCACACCAAAAACTTCAAACATGCGAACAAGCACATTGCCACAGCACATAAGGGTCACTGCATGAAAACACCTGGCTGCGTCCCCAAGATAACAAGCAAACAAAGAGTGGAGGAAAAAACCAGTGGATTCAAATAAGGTGCAGTTCCAACCCCTTCCAGTTTACCTCTGGCTGCGAGAGTGTGGCTGGCACACAGACATGCTAAAGTACTTACTGTGTGTCAAGCAGGAGTTCTGGAGTGCGATGCTGCTTCCTTCCTCCGATGATTGGACTCTGTGAGCCAAAGAGCCCCTGTTTGCCTGTTTTATGCCTTGCCTTAGTGCTGATGTCACAGACAAAGCCAGCCCTGGACAAAGCCAGGGCATTTTCACATCAGCTCCCCTCCCCATAACCCATTATGTTAATTTGTATCAAATCAAGAAAGGGATTTTCATGACTCATGAGGGCGCCTATTTTATCTTGGGATTCTAATATTTTCTTCATTTGGACAAATCAGATAGCTTGGAAATACGCTAATCTTTCCCCCACGTGGGCCATTATTTCCCACGTAAGGAGCTGGACCTCATCAGGGAATGTATGTTGTGCAGACGCATTCCAGAAGGTGCACACTGGTACGTATCTGCATGTGGTTGCTGAATTAAGCTACAATGGTGTAAATCCCACTTGGTGCTTCTATGTTAGGAGTTTGTATCAGTGTCAATTTCTTTACTGCCGACAAGCCTGTACAGTTCCTCCATCCCAAACCTAGGCCCAGGCCCGTCCACTCCATTGGGGGTCAGCTCAGCTCCCTGAGGGGCTCTCAAAGTGTCCAGTTCAGGTACTGACCAGCCCCAAAATTTGTCACCTCCTACCCATCTGGAGCTCCTCAGTCTGGGGCACGGTCGCTGGCTTAGCAGATTTCCCTCTGTCTCTGTGTCCAGTTCAGTCAGTCCATCTCTCTCAGGCTTTCATCTCCCAAAGGGGTGGGGGTGGGGAGGAATCCACGTCCCTGCTCTCAGCACCAGCCTTGTAGCCTGGTGCCACATGCAGTTCATTCCCCCTTCCCCTCGGCTACCGGTGTCCTTTTAAATTCTTCCTCCGCTGGGAGCAGGCCCTGCACCTGTTGAGGGGCAGGGCACCCCTAGTCCAATACTGGATCAGTGAGGGGCCCATACACCCCATCACCGTGAACAGCGTATCCCCCCTTCCTCCTCCGCAAATCAGCCTGGGCTGACAAAAGCCAAGAGAGTAACATGCCGTAAGAACAGCTGGTCCAGGGGAGGAAGCTCATTCAGCCTTGAGACAGAGCCTGCTGGGACTTTTAAGAAACTGTTCTGATAGCACTGAACAGCTTAATCTTTAGCAGAATGCTGCGTGTCTAAGGAATGGCAGAGTAGTGATGCTTAGTGCTACAGAGTAACCACCTTTGTGAGGCCAATAAAAGATAAAGTAGCTACAAAGCTAGAAGCAACTGATTTGAACTAACCCCAAACCTGGGAGGGGAGTTAACATGGAAATAGGGTGACCAGATGTCCTGATATTATAGGGACAGTCCCGATATTTCGGGCTTTGTCTTATATAGGCGCCTATTACCCCTTACCCCCGTCCCAATTTTTCACACTTGCTGTCAGGTCACCCTACCTGGTAATGAGAAATGTCTAAGAAAAGCTTAACAAAAAGGGATCAATACATTTGCGAAACCAACGGAAGCTGAAGCTGCATTGTCCGGCACTGGAGGCAAGTGTGACGAAATCACTGCGTGTTTTGCCGTTATCAGAATCTGTTAGACCTACTGGCTGAGTAAGTGAATGTCTCTATCCAACAAGCGGAAAACATGCTGGAGAAGGAGGCCTGTTCGTGTATGTAGCGGCAGGACAAAATGACATGGCTGGGATATTGCCCGCCTTTGGAAATCTGTCTTCAGCAAGAGAGACAATGAGAAGATGTTTGGGCAATTAATAAGAAATGGCGACATGTTAGAAACCTAAACAGCAGGTCCTACTTAGCATCAAAGTGGGTCCAAATAGTTAAAATTGCTCCTGCCAGCGAGGCCAGTCCTGTCGTCTGCAATAATGATTTTTCTGTTTGGTTTGCTGATTTTTGTGTGTGTGTGCAAAACTTCCAGTGAAGCAAAAAGTCAGTTATTTGCCCAATACTAAGTGCAACTAAATAGGCTCCAGTGGTGAGAGTATCAATTTCCAAGGAGCAATTCCTTTCCTTTCATAACAACCATGGCTATTCTGGTCCGGTAACAGTCAGTATGGACGTGACTGACATCCATGCCTAAGAGCTATTAAAGTCGCTGGGCATCTGGATCCTGAATCCCCACTGCAGCTTGAGATCCCTTCCGCTCTTGCCGCCTGCCCCAGAGCATTTCCCCTCACAGCACCATTTGGCTTTCACTCTTCAGTTGAGTTTCCCGCCACTTTCTCCAGGCTTCTGCCCTTACACTGGTTTTACTTTATTTTTTCTCTTTTATTCTTTCATTTCTTTCCCCCGGTTTGGGTAAACCTACCCTGTACTTGACCCTCCACACCCTCTAACCGCTTCCCACTAGAGCCTCCCTTCTCTCATGACTTGTAGGTCACACTCTGCAGTTTCTGGGTCTCCCTCTCCCAGGCTCCCTGCTCCTGGGGAGCCTCCAGCTTCTCCCCCAAACCCCAACTCCTAATTCATTCTGTGTCCCTGCCACCCCCACATCTGCCTGTCCCCAGCCCAGCTGTCAATTCTCCTCCTCAACCCTCCCATCACTTCTGCCCCAGCCCCTCCCTCAGTTCTGCCCCTGCAGCCCCACGTCTGCCCTCAGGGCCCCTCTGCTCCTGTTGGGGGGGAGGGGGCTGCAAGGTGGAAGTTTTGCCTAGGGCGCAAAATCTCCTTGCACCGGCCCTGCTGCTTGGGCTGCTCCATCCCCAGCGGCAGAGACACAGCAATGAAGGGGCCAGAAGCTTTTGGTGAGGAGGGATCAGAAGAGGCAGGTACCAGCTTTAAACCCCAGAGGGAAGCTCCCTCCCCTAATGCAGCCTCAACGCCCAGGCCAGGAAACAGAGACTTATTGGTACTGTTTGAAGACAGGATACTGGACTATGTGGACCTTTGATCTGACCACTCGGGCCATTCTGATGTTCTTATAACTAACCGAGCTGTATCTGCCCCCCACTGTAACCCACTAGACCCCAGTCCCCTCCTAGAGCTGGGATCGAACCCAGGACTCCTGGCAGGGTCTCTCCCGACAGAGTTAGTAACAAAGTAGGGATATACAGTCACATTTTAACCAGTGTCCCTACAGTGATTTTCAGACCACATTAGTATTAGAGCTCAGTGGGTCTAATATCAATTTAATTTTCTTTCTTTTATAAGGAAATTAAATACAGGGCTCCTGCCAGCTCAGGTGCGCAAGTAGCCCCTGGAATCATGGTTAAATTACCCTCCCCCCACCATTTGAAATGGGGCTCCTGTGTGCACAGTCCCCTACCGTGCTCCCCCAGAAGAGCTGCATTAACAGGCAACTCTGCAATGACCCCCAGGCCTCTCTAGTTCCTTGGCCACATGTATCCTGTCCCTATTCTGGCGGCTACTCCGGAAAAAGACCTCGCCCCTGCTCCCACCTGAGGGACGTGTTGGGTTGAGATCAGCTGATCCAAGCAGGCAGTAGGGACAGAATCTGAGACTTGAAGCTCCTAGAGTGACCTCTTACCTTTATAGACCTGCCCTTCAGCCATCCCCAGCTATTTTCAAGTGTAACGTGATCGTAACAAGACCCATTTGAAACCCTTCACCACACAAGACAAAGCCTGTAGGATTCCTCATTAACTATTTATTTCTCCTCCCCTGGCTCCCTACAGCCACTAGCCACCTTCGAGCTTTGCCTCTTCTCTCCCAGGCTCTGCTCACTTGATTGCAGCAGCTCAGCGGATGGTCCAGCTTTGCTCTTTCACTTCCATTCTTCACTTCTTTGGGTGGCTGCATTTGCAACGGAGCAGCCTGATGGAAATCCCTGAGTCCTCTGTCTCGGCAGGCAGGCCAAGCAGCCAAGGGAGGTTAGCCTGAACTGTCAGGAGTGGGCGCTTGGCCCATAGGGTAGGGTTACCATATTGGAACTGTCAAAAAAGAGGAGACTCCATGGGCGGGGGAGGGGTTTAAATGCTCCAGACAGACGCCTCGCAGGTAGGGTTGGGGGCGTGTAAGAGTCCGGTGTGGGGGCTCAGCCCTCTCGGGTGTGGCCGGGAGCCAGGCCGCGTCACTACACGGCCTAAATCAGCAGTTCAGTCTCCGCAGGTCCAAGGGCTCAGAGCCTCAGGCAGGGCTGAGCAGAAATAAACAGTCAACGAAGCCCAAGCCCTCAGTCAGGGTGGGGCAGCAAACAGCAGTTCTAGGCTCAGACCCTCAGGCAGGGGCTGAGCACCCAGAGTCAGTAAAGCCCTAGCCCTAGTCAGGGCGGGGCAATAAGCAGTAGTTCAAGGGGCTCAGGTCCTTAAGCAGGAGCTGAGCAGCAATAATAGTTCAGGGCTCAGGTCCTCGAAGCAGGAGCTGAGCAGCAACAATAGGTGAGTCCAGACTTCTGGGTCAGAGCTCTGATGTGAGGGGGAGACTACCACCCGTGAGGCGGTGGCAGGGGGGGACACAGGGCCACCCACTCCACTGTGTCCCAGACCCAGTTAGTCTGATGCTGTGTCGGTGGGGTCCTGACCGCAACACACCGACATCGGCTCGAAATCTGAAGTAGCCAGACTGGGGTCAGCTACCCCCGGGCTACTTCCCATCTCCCCCTCCATGGGTACCTGCTCATCGCGGGTGTCCGCAGCGGGGTCCCATACCATGGGCTCCTCGTCGTGCTGAGGGCTGGCTAGGTCGGGCTGCTCCTCAGGACACAGTTCGGGGGGACGCTCGGGCAGCTCCTCGGGGTAACGGGCTCGGGGCAGGCTCGGCCAGTTCTCCTCAGGGTACCGGGCTCAGGGCAGGCTCGGCCAGTCTTCTTCAGGGTACCGGGCTCAGGGCAGGCTCGGCCAGTCTTCTTCAGGGTACCGGGCTTGGGGCAGGCTCGGTCCAGCAGGAGCTCGGTCAGGAGCGTCTGTCCTCTCCAGCCGCCGGGCTGCAACTGAGCGCTGGGCCGGGGCTTTTATACTTCCTGTCCCGCCCCTTGACTTCCGGGGGGGCGGGGACAGGTGGCAGTGGCTCTGCCCACTGTGGCAGCTGTTCTGGCTCCTCCCTCTCGGGTGCGGCCGGGAGCCAGGCCGCCTCACTACACGGCCCCCCACTCAAGGCTGGCTCCCGTGCAGCGGGGCCAGCCCCTTCCATACCCCCCAGCCGGGAGAGGAAGTCCGCATTAGCATGATCCTTCCCGGCCCGATGACGCACAGTGAAGGCATAGGGCTGCAGGGCCAAGTACCACCGCTGCAGCCGCATATTATGGTCCTTCATGCGAGCCAACCATTGGAGGGCGGAATGGTCGGTGACCAAGGTGAAGGGGGCTCCCAGGATGTAATACCTCAGGGCTTCACAGGCCCACTTCACAGCGAGGGCTTCCTTTTCGACCACCGCGTAGTTTTTCTCTCGGGGGAACAGCTTCCGGCTGATGTAAAGAACCGGATGCTCTTCCCCCTCTACTTCTTGGGAAAGGACGGCCCCGAGTCCCACTTCCGAGGCGTCTGTCTGTAAAACAAATGTCTGGTGGAAATCAGGACTATACAAGACCGGCTCGCTGCAGAGGCTCCTCTTGAGTGTCTGAAAGGCCTTGTCGCACTCGCGGGTCCATTTCACCTGCCGCGGGCTATCCTTTGTCAAGAGCCCCGGTAAGGGGGCGGCAATTGCCGTGAATTGAGGAATAAATCGTCTTTAATACCCTGCCAGCCCCAGAAACTGGCACACCTGGCGCTTCGTGGCTGGTGGGGGGCAGGTTGCGATGGCCTGGACCTTGCCGACAAGAGGTTTTACCTTCCATGCCTGATAGTATACCCCAGGTACGTGGTCTCTTGTCAGCCGATGCGACATTTCTTAGGGTTGGCTGTTAACCCGGCCTTCCGCAGGGACCTCAGGACCGCTGCGACCCTTTCTAGGTGGTTCTCCCACCGAGGACTGTAAATGACCACGTCATCTAGATAGGCGGCCGCGTAGTCCTGATGTGGCTGGAGGAGGCGGTCCATTAGGCGCTGAAAGGTGGCCGGAGCCCCATGGAGGCCGAAGGGCATCCGGGTAAACTGGTATAGGCCCGTGGGTGTGGCGAACGCAGTCTTCTCCCTGGAGGCTGGTTCCAGGGGGATCTGCCAGTACCCTTTGCTTAGATCAAGGGTGGTGATATATCGGGCCTCCCCTAAGCGGGCCAACAGCTCATCTATCCGAGGCATGGGATAGGCATCGAACTTGGAGATAGCATTAACGTGCCTAAAGTCGATACAGAATCTCTGTGAGCCGTCGGGCTTCGGTACCAGCACTACAGGGCTGCGCCACTCACTTTGCGATGGTTCAATCACCCCTAGATCCAGCATAGCTCGTACCACCTCCTCAACGACCTGCCTCCTGTGATACGGCAAGGGCCTGGTCGCGCCCCGGATCACCACCCCAGGCTCCATCTGGATCCTATGGTATACCAGGGTGGTGTATCCCGGTTGGCCCGTAAAGGTGCAGGAAAAGGCTTGCAAGAGGCACCGGGTCTGCTTGAGTTGGTCGTCTGTTAGGGTCTCCCCGAGCTGGGGTTCCCCGGGGTCCTCGGTATGGGCTACCTGGGGTCCTAGCTCAGGTTCTGGCGGGTAGGGGTTGATCAGGAGACTTTCACGTTCCCGCCAGGGCTTGAGGAGGTTGACATGGTACCGTTGGGTCTTCTTTTTCCGGTCTGGCTGATTGATTTCATAGTTAACCGGGCCCACCTTCCGAACCACCTCATATGGCCCTTGCCACCGGGCCAGGATCTTCGATTCACTGGAGGGAAGGAGGAGTAATACCCGGTCTCCGGGTTGAAAGTCCCGAGTCTGGGCGTCCCGGTTATAAGTCTGGGCCTGCGTGTCCTGGGTGGCTTTCAAGTTCTCCTGCGCCAGGGCCCCCGCCTGCTTAAGGTGCTCCTGAAGCTGGAGTACATACTTTAAGAGGCCCTGGGCCGGCGATGGGGCTTGCTCCCAGGTTTCCCTCATGAGATCCAGCAGGCCCCGAGGTTGCCGACCGTACAGCAACTCAAAGGGTGAGAACTTGGTTGAAGACTGGGGGACTTCCCGCACCGCCAGGAGCAGGGGTGGAAGGAGCTGGTCCCATCGGCGAAGGTCCTCCTGGGGGAACCTACACAACATCTCTTTCAGCGTCCGATTGAATCTTTCAACCAGCCCATCTGTCTGGGGATGGTAAATGGACGTCTGGAGTTGCTTTATCCCCAAGAGTTCGCACACCTGCTGGAGCAGCCGTGACGTAAAGTTGGTCCCCTGATCCGTGAGGATCTCCCGGGGCAGGCCGACACGGGCGAAGACCTTCACCAGCTCAGCTGCGACGGTGCGGGCTGTGATGGTCCGGAGAGGGATTGCTTCGGGGAACCTGGTAGCATAGTCCATTATCACCAAAATGTATTGGAACCCTGCGCTGCTCTTAGGGAGAGGCCCCACCAGGTCCATGGCCACACGTTCAAAGGGGGTCTCAATCAGAGGCATCGGGACCAGCGGTGCCTTGGGAGTTCGTGCTGGGGCAGCCAAGTTGGCATTCCGGGCAAGAGTTGCAATAATTCTTTACCTCCTGGTGTACCCCTGGCCAGAAGAAGCGCCCCAGGATCCGAGCCAGGGTCTTCTCGTGACCGAGGTGCCCGGCCGCAGGGATGTCGTGGGCCAGTTTCATGACCGCCCAGCGGTGACACCGAGGCACGAGGAGTTGTGTCCGGGTATCCCACGTGCGGGGGTCCCTCTCGACGCGATACAGGCGCTCCTGCCGCAACTCAAAGTGCGGCCACTGCGCCGCTCGATGGGGTTCGAGGACCGTCCCATCCACGGAGGCCAGCTGGTCGTATGTCCGTGTGAGTGTACGGTCGGCCCGTTGATCCCGGCAAAAGTCCGTGGGCGCCGAGGGATCCTCCCCCACTCCGGGGGGAGGATCTTCACATCCTTCCGTCGGGTTGGTGTGGTCGGGGGCTTCCACCTAGTCTTTCTCAGTCTCTGGGGTCTCCCCTTCCAAGGCTGGCGTGACCTGCGGGCTGCCCTCGGCGTGGCGGCGTAGTACGGCGGGGAACTCGGGCCAGTCCCGACCCAGGATCACCGGGTACGCCAGCCGTGGAGCAAGTCCCACTGTCATCAGCCGGGTGACCCCATCAATAGTCAGTTGGGCCCTGGTACTTGGGTAGGGCCGTATATCCCCGTGGATACACTGCAGCTGAATCTTCCCCAGGCGGTTGTCAGCCTGCGGGTCCATGGTTTGGCAGACCAGTGTCTGGCTGCAGCCTGAATCGAGGAGGGCCACCGTCGGGCGCCCCTCAACGACCACGGGCACGGTGATCTTGGCCGCTTGCCAACGCCGGGCACGGCCTTCCCCTGAGTAAACCTGGCCAAAGGTACACTCCAGTCCTGGGCAGTCCCGCTGTAAATGGCCATACTCTCCACAGGAGAAACAGGGCCCCAGGTCTGCTCGTCCCGTCCGTGACCGGGTCCCGGGGTTACCTCCAGGCAGGTTCCGGTAGTCCCCTCTCGCCACGGGAACCGGGGTCCGAGCGGGTCTCCCAGAGGACGTGGCGGTACGGGTCCGGGCCTCCGCTCCATGGGAGGAAACTTGTACGTCTGTGAGGGTGGGCGCCCCCTTCTTTTCTGGGTTGGGGTGCTCCGTCCGGGGCGGAGCTGTCCGGCCAGCCGAGCCCAGCGGGGTTTCACCCGCGAGGAAGTCCTCCATTAACGTAACGGCCGCGGCCACTGTCGCCGGCCTATGGCGGAGGACCCAGGCTCTTCCTCGCGGCGGGAGTACATGGGCGAACTGCTCCAATACTACCACTCGAAGCTCCTGGGCCACTATCCGAGGTCGGGCCCCTGGAGGATACGCCAGGCTTCTAAAACGCTGTCGGTAGGTCTCTGGACTCACATCCAGGGCGTCTAGGATAGCGGCTTTCACCTGGCTGTAGTCCTGGGCTGCCTCCACAGACAAGCCTCGATAGACCGTCTGAGCAGTCCCCGTTAAGTATGGGGCCAGGATGGTGGCCCATTGGTCCTGGGCCCAGCCCGCGACGACGGCCACCCGCTCGAATGTGACGAGAAAGGCTTCAGGGTCGTCGCCGGGCCCCATCTTCGTCAGCCGAATTGGGGGGCTGGGCCGCGGGGCCCCTGCAGCATCTCCTGGCTGGGGTTCCCCCGGTCGAGTCAGCACCGCTGCGAGCTGCTGGACACATTGCCGCTGGAAGTCCTGGTGCTGGGTAACCAGGTCTTGAATGAGCTGCCGTTGTTGCGAACCTAGCTGCTCGACGAGCTGCTGCTGCTGTTGCGACTGGGCCGCCTGTTGTCGCTCCTGGCTCTCCGTCATGAGGGCAGGAGCTGGGACAGATCCATCTCTCTGGGGGGAGGCCTCTCCCGCGGCCCCCTTTTCACCGGCGTCAAGAGCTCGCGCCCACATCCTGGGCGAGAGGTCCTCAGAGAAGGCACCACGTGTAAGAGTCCGGTGTGGGGGCTCGGTCCTCTCGGGTGTGGCCAGGAGCCAGGCCGCGTCACTACACGGCCTAAATCAGCAGTTCAGTCTCCGAAGGTCCAAGGGCTCAGACCCTCAGGCAGGGCTGAGCAGAAATAAACAGTCAACGAAGCCCAAGCCCTCAGTCAGGGTGGGGCAGCAAACAGCAGTTCTAGGCTCAGACCCTCAGGCAGGGGCTGAGCACCCAGAGTCAGTAAAGCCCTAGCCCTAGTCAGGGCGGGGCAATAAGCAGTAGTTCAAGGGGCTCAGGTCCTTAAGCAGGAGCTGAGCAAACAACAATAGTTCAGGGCTCAGGTCCTTAAGCAGGAGCTGAGCAAACAACAATAGTTCAGGGCTCAGGTCCTTAAGCAGGAGCTGAGCAGCAATAATAGTTCAGGGCTCAGGTCCTTAAGCAGGAGCTGAGCAGCAATAATAGTTCAGGGCTCAGGTCCTTAAAGCAGGAGCTGAGCAGCAACCACAATAGTTCAGGGCTCAGGTCCTTAAAGCAGGAGCTGAGCAGCAACCACAATAGTTCAGGGCTCAGGTCCTTAAAGCAGGAGCTGAGCAGCAATAATAGTTCAGGGCTCAGGTCCTTAAAGCAGGAGCTGAGCAGCAATAATAGTTCAGGGCTCAGGTCCTTAAAGCAGGAGCTGAGCAGCAACAACAATAGTTCAGGGCTCAGGTCCTTAAAGCAGGAGCTGAGCAGCAATAATAGTTCAGGGCTCAGGTCCTTAAAGCAGGAGCTGAGCAGCAACAATAGGTGAGTCCAGACTTCTGGGTCAGAGCTCTGATGTGAGGGGGAGACTGCCACCCGTGAGGCGGTGGCAGGGGGGGACACAGGCCCACCCACTCCACTGTGTCCCAGCCCGGGGCCCTAACAGCAGCAGTCAGTCTGCTGCTGTGTCGGTGGGGTCCTGACCGCAACACACCGACATCGGCTCGAAATCTGCAGTAGCCAGACTGGGGTCAGCTACCCCCGGGCTACTTCCCATCTCCCCCTCCATGGGTACCTGCTCATCGCGGGTGTCCGCAGCGGGGTCCCATACCATGGGCTCCTCGTCGTGCTGAGGGCTGGCTAGGTCGGGCTGCTCCTCAGGACACGGGTCGGGGGGAAGCTCGGGCAGCTCCTCGGGGTAACGGGCTCGGGGCAGGCTCGGCCAGTTCTCCTCTGGATATCGGGCTCGGGGCAGGCTCGGCCAGTTCTCCTCTGGATATCGGGCTCGGGGCAGGCTCAGCCAGTCCTCCTCAGGGTACCGGGCTCGGGGAAGGCTCGGTCCAGCAGGAGCTCGGTCAGGAGCGTCTGTCGTCTCCAGCCGCCGGGCTGCAACTGAGCGCTGGGCCGGGGCTTTTATACTTCTTGTCCTGCCCCTTGACTTCCGGGGGCGGGGACAGGTGGCAGTGGCTCCGCCCACTGTGGCAGCTGTTCTGGCTCCTCCCTCTCGGGTGCAGCCGGGAGCCAGGCTGCCTCACTACAGGGCCGTACTGTCGCAAGAGGTGGGAGGAGAACACCACCCCATTTTGGACCTGAGCCACAAGCTGTTCCCCAGAGAGATCCGGTATTCCACCACAGAGCGGGAGGCCCTGGGAGTGAAATGGGCATTCGTGGCGCTGAGGTACTGTGATGTTCGTCCATCGTTGTCGATGAAGACCTCAACAACTCATTCGTTCAATGACCGGACTCTGTGAGTCCGGAGATGACTGATCAGTCCGATTCGGGCGTGGAACGTCCTGCCACACCTTGGACAGACATGTGATGGCACTGTCGATGATGTGCGGGCAGCTCTGGACTCGCGCAGCTCACGCTTTCTTTCAGCCTCAGCAGTACGCCTCGCCTCAGAGGTATTACTGCCTGTGTGAATGAGGCTGCGCCATGCTGGACGGTTCAGTGCGAGGGTTTCCCATGTGGCGGTGTTGATCTCGAGGGAGTTCAGAGAGGTCTTCAGCGTGTCCTTGAACCGCTTCTTTTGTCCTCCATGGGAGCGCTTTCCCTGGTGAGCTCTCCGTAGAAGAGCTGTTTAGAAATGCGCTCCTCTGACTTTCTCATGACATGTCCAGCCCATCTGGTCTGGGCTCTCATCAGCAGTGTGTGAACTGATGGCAGACTGGCTCTGGTAAGGACTTCAGTATCGGGCACTTTGTCCTGCCATCTGATTTTTAGAAGCTTTCGCAGACAGGAAATGTGGAAGTGATTGAGCCTTCGTGCATGACTCTGATAGACAGTCCACGGCTCGCAGGCCTACAGCAGAGTTGGAAGCACCACTGCTCGGTAGACCATCAGCTTCGTTGGTAGGCTGATCCCTCAACGTTCCCAGACGTTGGAGCGCAATCGGCCAAATGCAGAGCTGGCTTTAGCAATTCTGCCGTTTACTTCATCATCGACTGACACTGCTTGGGAAAGGGTACTGCCCAGGTATGTGAAGTGCTCCACTGCCTGGAGTCTCTGTCCATTTACAGTGATGGACGGTTCTGAGTACGGAGCGTGGGGTGCTGGCTGGTGCATGACCTCAGTCTTCTTGATGTTAACGGTGAGACCGAAGTTGTTACATGCAGATGAAAACTTGTCCATATTGCCTTTCATTTGTGGCTCTGTACTAGCATTCAGAGCACAATCATCGGCAAAGACAAAGTCTCGAAGTACAGTTTCCTTCACCTTGGTAATGGCACGCAGTCGCCTCGGATTGAATAGTTTCCTGTCAGTTCTGTATTTCAGGCCTACTCCTTCAGTGCAGTGTTGAAAGGCATCAGTCAGAGTGGCAGAGAATATCATGCTGAACAAAGTGGGTGCTAAAACACACCCTTGCTTGATGCCGTTGGTGACTGGGAAGGCCTCAGATGTTTCACTGTCATCCAGGACACGAGCCATCATACCGTGATGAAATTGACGTACCATTGGTATGAATCTGTCTGGACAGCTGAATTTCGACATGATCCTCCACAGGCCCTGGCGACTGACAGAGTCGAACGCTTTCGTGAGGTCCACAAAAGTTGTGTAGAGTTCACAATTCTGTTCTTGACATTTCTCCTGTAGCTGACATGCAGCGAAGATCATGTCAATAGTCCCACGTCCCTTGCGGAAGCCGCACTGTGATTCTGGCAGTAAGCCCTGCTCCAGGTGAGTGATCAATCGGTTCAACAGAACCCGTGCAAGAATTTTCCACGCTGTAGAGAGCAGCGAGATTCCATGGTGATTGTTGCATACCTGGCGATTGCCCTTCCTCTTATAGAGGTGCACCATGGACACATCTCTAAATTCCTGTGGAATGGATCCCTGCTTCCAGAAGGACTGAAACAGCTCAGTGACTTTCCGTAGCAGCACGGGTCCACTGACTTTGTACACCTCTGCTGGTATGGCATCTGACCCTGGGGCTTTGCCACTTGACAGCTGGTTGATGGCTTCCTTCACTTCATCCTCTTTTGGTGAAGCATCCATGGAGTCATGGACTGCAACCTGGGGCATCTTGTCAATGGCCTCATCATTGATGACTGAGGGGCAGTTGAGAACTGCTTCAAAATGTTCAGCCCATCTCTGGAGAATCTGTGTCTTCTCTGTAAGGAGCACAGTGCCATCAGAGCTCAGGAGGGGAAAGCTCCCAGAAGACTGTGGACCATAGACTCTCCCTCACTTTAATCCAATTCACGCGCAAGTCTCGACATCATAACATATCAAGTCCTGTGGTGATGGGCAAGCGACGAAGCAGCAGGTGTGGATACACTGGGAGCTGTTGCCGCGGACCTGCACACAGGCGGCTCAGGTATAATGGTCGTTCCTCACTGACCGAAGCAGCAGTGGAGTGCGGCATCTTCTTGAGCGACTGAGCAGCCCTATTCAGGACTGCACTGCTCACTTGGCTAGAAAAGGTGCCCTAAACATTGCCTGCTTCACCTTACCCTGGCCAGCATACCGCGGCTGGTGGGGATCCCATAAAAGCGGTTGAACAAAAACAAAACTTAGAGTGACACCGATCCCCATTGGCACATGGAATGTGCGCACGCTACTGGACAACATCACGGCAGACAGACCGGAGAGAAGAACAGCACTTGTTGCCAGAGAGCTCGCACGCTACAACATTGACATTGCAGCCCTTAGCGAAACTCGCCTTGCTAATGAAGGACAGCTGTCCGAGTCAGGCGGAGGCTGTACATTCTTCTGGAGTGGCCGCAGCAGTGATGAGCGTCGCGAATCTGGAGTTGGCTTCGCCATCAAGAATCATCTTGTTCGGAAACTTGCCAGTTCCCCCAAGGCTGTGAATGACCGACTCATGACAATGCAGCTTCCGCTTCAAAAAGGAAAACAAGCTACTTTGATCAGCACATACACTCCCACAATGACCAACCCAGAGAATGTGAAGGATAAATTCTACGAAGAACTAGGTGCTCTGTTATCATCAGTGCACCGCAGAGACAAGCTGATCCTGCTTGGCGATTTTAACGCAAGAGTCGGATGCGATGCCGCAGCCTGGGAAGGAGTCATCGGGAAACATGGGTTGGAAAGTGTAACAGCAATGGCCTGTTACTGCTGAAAACTTGTGCAGCACATGACCTTCTGATCACCGATACGGTCTTCCGCCTCCATACCCTCAACAGGACATGGTGGATGCATCCCCGTTCCAAGCACTGGCATCTGATCGACTATGTCGTCATCAGGAGAAGGGACAGACAAGATGTCAGGGTTACAAAAGCTATGTGCGGCGGTGACTGTTGGACGGATCACAGGCTCATAGTATCCAAAATGAAGCTCCGTATCATGCCGAAGAGACGACCACAAGGCTGTAAGGCTCTCAAAAGGATCAACGTGTCGAAGCTGAAGAATAGCCGCAAGGCTGAAAATCTAGCAGAAGACCTAGAGAATGAGCTTGCTGATCTTCGTATTGAGGATGACGCTGAGAAAGACTGGGAGCCATTCCGCAACACTGTCCATACAGCTGCATCGAAGGTATTGGGTCCCTCCACACGCAGGCGGCAAGGCTGGTTTGACGAAAATGATGCAGAAATCCAGGTCCTACTTGCAGAGAAGCATCGCCTGCATCGTGCACATCAGAACGACCCATCCTCAGCGGCAAAGAAGACAGCCTTTATCAACGCTCGCAGAACAGTACAGCACCGACTGCACAAAATGCGGGACTTGTGGCTGAGCGCCAAAGCAGATGAAATACAGGCATATGCGGACAGGAATTACTATAAGCAGTTCTATGAAGCCCACCTTCTCCTTGGTAATAGAACATGCACCCCTCAGGTGGATTAACAGCATGAAGGACTCAAACACATGGATCATGTGGTGGTACATGTCCCTCCAACCCTATTCCTTCCGAGTGTTACACCGGCCGGGAAAGGCTCATGCGGATGGGGGGGGTCGGAGGGGTAGGGGGAAGGGGAGGAGACGACCAAGGGTCAGGCTGCCCAGGGGACTGTCTTAAGGGGGAGAGTGTGTGATGGGGCAGAGCAGCCCCGCACTGGCATAGCAGGGGTTAACCCTTCCTCCCTGGCAGAGGAAGCCCCGCCCCGGAAGCTCTGCTGGGCATGCTCCAACTGGAGCTCAGATATAAAAGCCTGCACATCAGCTCAGTCTGGGCTGACCGCCAGAGGGGAAGGACACACGCTGTTAGCTCCTGCAGAGAGAGGGCCTGCGAGCCAGGATCCAGGCGTCAGCCCTGTCGAGGCTCCACCGGAGACCCTGACGGAGGACGACCCAGGGGCGGAACAGACCGGAGGACCCCTCGCTGCAGAAGCACTGCCATTCCCAGGGGAAAGTAGAGATAAACGGTGTTAAAGCTGTATTAGCACTCGGCGTGTTGCGGGCAGATCCCTGCCGAGCGAGCGGCAAGTAGAGCTTGCAGCTATCAGGGCCCTGGCTTGGGGCTCAGAGGAGAGGGTGGGCCCGAGTCCAACCGTGGAGGGTTATGTGGACTCTGGCCGCGCTACCCCGCCTGAAAGGGGGGATTATATCAGGCCCGCACAACTTGTAAAGCGGCGAGGGCCACATTCCTCCAAAGAAAACAGCCGAGGGCCGAAACCTCCCGGCCCCGCAGAAACACCCTGCCCCAGGGCCGCCCAGCCCTGCGGAAACAAACCCTCCTTCCCCAGCGCCGCCCCACCAAAACTGCTGTGGGCCAAAAAGGAAGGTTGGGCGTGGGGAGGTGATACTTTATTTTAAATCAACCGGGGGCTCCCAGCTGAAGAGGTGGCTGGGAGCCCTCAGGGTCAAATTAAAGGGCCCAGGGCTCCGGTGGCTGGGGGAACCCGGCAGGGTCAGCTCTAGGTGTTTTGCTGCCCCAAGCAAAAAAAAAACTTGGCTGCCCCCCGTCCCAGCCCTGGGCTCCCCCCTGTACCCTCCTGCTGCCCCAATCCTGGGCTCTCCCCCCACTGACCCACACCCCCTGCCGCCCCAGCGCTGGGCTTCCCCCTTTCCTCCCCACCAGTGCCCTCCCTCCACCCTGCTGCTGCCCCAGCCCTGGGCTTCCCCCACCAGTGCCTCCCCCCCCACACACACACCTCCTGCCTCCCCAGCCCTGGGTCACTAGTAACGCTCCCAGGGCAGGTCATTCAACAGGAATTTTGTATGTGCACAAAACACAGACAGGATTGGTTCCCATATGGTTACAGAGCTGCAGTAAAGTGGAACAATTTTCAGCTTGTGTGATTGGAGGATATCTGGATGCATATTATAAGACTGTCCTCCATAAATGAGGAAAAGTTGAGGTGCCTTTATTATTCTTTTGTTCCACTCTTTCTTTCTATGGGGAATTTGCCTATGCAATATCACTGTCTTCCTTAAACAAACAAAAAGGCAATGGCTGCTGAAAATAGCAATTCCAGTCCTAATAAGCATTTCTTGCTCAATTTTATCCTGCTTTTTCTACAGCAAGTGACAGTGGATCAGTATATTTGATTTGGGAGAAATGAAGTAACAGCTGCCCAAACTGAGCTTGAGCACTCCTGAATCCTGAGGTGTTCAAATCTGGAAGGCAGGTGCTGGGGGGGAGGGGCTGTGGGCTCCACGGGGGAGTATGGCAGCAATGTGTCTGGAGCTGCACGGAGCCAGACACGCTGGTCTGAGTGGCACAGTAAGTGGGCTGGAGGTTGGAGAAGGGGTAAGGAGTTCCAGGGGGCCGTCACGGGACAGGGCGCGGGGGGGGCTGGAGGGGGCAGCGGTCCCGGGGGGCAGTCAGGGGACAGGCAGCAGTAGGATAGGCATGGGAGTCCCAGGGGTTTATCAGGGGATAGGTAGGGGGTGGGGTCCTGTGGGAAAGTTGGGGGGGGGGTCACAGGAGGGGGCAGTTGGGGACAAGGAGAAGGAGGCTTAGATAGGGGCTGGGGTCCCAAGGGGCAGTTGGAGCAGGGGTCTTGGGAGGAGCAATCGGGGACAAGGATCAGCGGCATTTAGATAGGGGTGGGGTCCGGGGGCAGTTAGGGGCAGGAGTCCCAGGAGACGGGTATCAGGGGACAAGGACCAGCGGTGTTAGATAGGGGGTGGGGGTTCTGGGGGGCCGTTGGGGAGGGTGCAAACAGCGGTCGCATGCCGGGATTCAAACCGCTCTGGGCTGCTGGCAGCGCGGGAGCCCAGAGCCCTTTAAATCCCAGCCGCAGCCGGGAATCTGTGGGCAGCCCAGAGCCCTCTGACTCCCAACTCTGGCTGAGATTTAAAGGGCTCTGCGCTCCCCGCGGCTGCCGGCAGCCCAGAGCCCTCTGACTCCCAGCCGCGGCTGGGATTTAAAGGGCTCTGGGCTCCCCGCCGCTGCCGGCAGCCCAGAGCCCTCTGACTCCCAACTCTGGCTGAGATTTAAAGGGCTCTGCGCTCCCCGCGGCTGCCGGCAGCCCAGCGCCCACTGCCACCCGGCCCCGGCAGGGCTTTAAAGGGCTCTGCGCTCCCCGCGACTGCCGGCAGCCCAGAGCCCTCTGGCTCCCGGCCGCGGCTGGGATTTAAAGGGCTCTGGCCTCCCCGCGGCTGCGGGCAGCCCAGAGCCCCCTGACTCCCGTCCGCGGCTGGGATTTAAAGGGCTCTGGGCTCCCCGCCGCTGCGGGCAGACCAGAGCCCTCTGACTCCCGGCCGTGGCTGGGATTTAAAGGGCTCTGGCCTCCCCGCGGCTGCCAGCAGCCCAGAGCCCTCTGACTCCCGGCCACGGCTGGGATTTAAAGGGCTCTGGGCAGCCCTCCCGCAGCTCCCCGCGGCTGAGATTCAAAGGGCTCCCGCGGCTGCCCAGCAGCCCAGAGCTCTCTGCTTCCTGGCCGCAGCCGGGATTCAAAGGGCTCTGGGCTGCCCGCAGAGCTCCGTGTGCGGGGGATTTAGAATCCCCTCGCGGGCCGCACAGTGAGGCTCTGCGGGCCGTATGTTGTGCAGGCCTGGATTATATGAACGTTGGCCGCTAGGCTGTTCTACCCTGCTGCAAAGAGGGATTATATGGACTTTGTCCGCTAGGCTGTGCTACCCCACCCTTAAGAGGGGTTATATAGATGCCGCCCACGAGGTCGCGCTACTGCAAATACTGGGGGAGGGAAGAGCGTAAGACCGAGTGACAGTAACAGACGGCCCGTAGAGAGGCAAACACCGAGACTAGAGAGACGCGAGGCCCCAGCACTGTTCTGGCACCTGCCACAAAGGGGCGCTGCGGTGCCAGGTCCACTACAGACTCCTAGACTTTAAGGTCAGAGGGGACCATTTATGATCATCTAGTCTGACCTCCTGCACAATACAGGCCACAGAAACTCACCCACCCACTCTTGTAATAAACCCCTGACCTATGTCTGAACTACTCAAGTCCTCAAATAATGGTTTCAAGACTTTAAGGTGCAGAGACTCCTCCAGCAAGTGAACCAGGCCCTGTACTGCAGAGGAAGGTGAAAAGCCCAGCTATGGCGATCAGCTAAACCCTGAGCATGTGGGCAAGACTCACCTCGACCCAAGAAGAGCAGGCCTGGGCAGAGCAGGTCTGTACAAGGGAAAGGAGAGTGCTTTCCCCTGGGCGGCACAGCCTGGGGCTTAGCCAAATTGATTACAGAATGAGTCCTACCTCCGAGGGACCATGTATTGGCCCCGAAAGAACCAGACTGCAGCGGCGATAAAGCCTAGCTGGGCTATGCACTGGAATGAGAACTAGGTAGGAAGTTGAAAGCAGTAAGGAAAGCCTAGAAGGGAACTTGAGAAGAGAGGTAGGATGTGCCAAGGGAAACCTGCAGCAAAGAGAAAAGAGCAGACCTAGCTGTTGAGCACAGAGCCCTGGGCTGCTACCAGGTTCAGGATGGGACCGGGTTCCTCTACTGACCCCAAAGAAGGGGGCATAAATGCCCCCAGAGAGGTTACCAAGCCCAGCAAGGGGGCTGCAGGCTGAGCCAGAGCGCCAGTGAGAGGAGAACAACTTTTTTCTCTGGGAAGACCTTTTTGGACTTTTACTGTGTGACAAACTGAGCCCCAGAAGCGATTATTGGCATCGTCAGCAGAAATGAATTCCTCCAGTCATCTGCGATGGCTCATGGAAGTCTTGGATACTGAAGGAAGGTCCGTCCCCACAAGTGGGAATCCCATTTGAGTTCCAGGGACTGGTTAAGCAGGCAAAGCAGGGCTCGGGGTTTCTCCAGCAGCTCCTAGAAACTCCCCAGAAGCAGAAGGAAGTGCAGGCAGAGCTGCAGATGCAGCTGGTAATCTTGAGGGAGCAGCAGCAAGACCTGTCAGAGATCCTGCAAAGGGAAATGAACCTGCTACGCCCATGGACAAACAGAGCAGCCTCGGATCTAGTGGCCAGTGAACTCTGGTACAAAGCTGCTTCCATTATGGAAACAGCCTGGTACTGGCGAGTGGGTGGGGAGACCAGGGAGATGGGAGGGGTTACTGAGGCTGGGGTGGGGAAGAAGCTGTGGGGCTGGGAGGGGAAGGACATGGCCCAGCTTGTGGGAAGGATCCTGCTGGCTGTGTCTGGAGCACTGTGCAGCCTCTTCTGTGGGAAGTTCCCATGGGTCAGTGTGGCCTGAATCTCTCCTGCTCCTTTGTTCTCTTTGGGCTTCACAGGAGATGTCTGGTGAACGGCCTGTGGACTCTGTGCCCCGCACCGCTCCGAAATTATTCGCTACCTTGAAAGAAACAGGGCACAGCTCAGCCTGGTAGGTAGGCTGGAGACTCACACTTCACTCACACACACAACACTGAGGGGCTTTGGGAAGCACAGTAACAAAGAAGAGATTTAAGTGATACTAAGCAAGAGAAAGAGACAAATTTCAAACAGACAAACAAAACAAAACACACTTTGTAGTGACTCAAACTGAATCATAAGAGTCACAATTGTGGCCTTAGCAGTTTCCAGACTAACATCTCCGCTTTCCTAACAGACCTTATTTGATGTCCCTGTACAGCACAAAAATTCTCTGTCGAATCTGCTGATTTGATTGCTTAGCCTTTTGGTTTCAGACCCTCTGTTCTCTTTCTGGGGTGCCTGGACCCTTCTCTTCCAGTCTCTGGCCCAGCCTCTTCCACAGACGTATGCTGCAGCCAGCCCAGCTCAGAGAGCAGTGGGGACACATGATCTCATCCTGTCAAACCAAGCAACATGGGTCCCATTGAGGCTTAGATGGAAGATCCCAGGTATCTCGTGGAGGTAAAAACCATTCACTCTTCTGGGCACTTTGGGCTTCCTGTTCCATAGCCTAGTTGTCATCATGACTTTGTTTTATTATTCTCAGAGGACGTGTCTGGGATCCTGGAGACTGTTTCCTGCTGGAGGTTTGAGCGGGGAGAGATCACTCAGAAGATCACTCGGGTCTGCAGGGTTCATGGGAGCAGCCACACTCCAGCAGGCCATCTGGAAGCCTACTAAAAACTGCTTACCTACGACTTACAAAGTCCAGACCCAGTTTGAGGCTCCATCCCTGAGGCCTATTGGCAGAGTCCCAGAGCAGCTAATCGGCCCCCGGGACCTCCTTAAACCAACAGCAGGAACAAGAAGCTGTCTGCTCACCGGGGCTCCCCTGTCTTCTGGACCATGTGACTCGCTGTGGCTCATCGGATTTGAGGGTCTGAACACAATTTGGTCTTTTGCTTCTGCTCTTCCAGTATCCTGACCCAGCTGACTCTCGACTCCTGTCTTCTGAGTGTAGACTCTGCCTCTGAGCACTAGGTCTGGCTGCTCATGACCCGGCCATGACACTGACTTTTCTACAATTCCTCCAATGCCCTTTTCTGCTCTCCAGCTCTGCTCTCCCAGCAAGACACACCAATCCCCTGGCTCCCAAAGTCCTAGTTGCTGCTATTCAAGGGCTCAGGGGTAGTGCTTGTATTGCCCCATCCCGCACCACAGCTGCTTTTCCTATGAGAATCTCCCTAGCGCAGAGGAGAAATCCGCTCTTCTCTTAGAATCAGTCCTGGCAGCAATTCAGGAAGTCATAGAAGGGACGGTCTGCTAAGCTCCCTCTGCAATGCCACTGTCAGAGACCATTACTGGTGGGTGCCAAGTGAGTGCGCAGGCAGCTCCTTGAGAGACTCCTAGGGGCAGGGTAGTCGTGTTTCACGGTGACCTCTGAAAGCCATGCAAAGAGTGCAGCATTGAAGAGACTCTCCTGCAGTAACAAAGGGTTTCTGTTCTCCTACATAGTCAGCCAGTGAGGCCAGTTTGCAGCATGTGGAAGAGCTGTTTGGTGCCTTGTTGGAGGATTCACCATATAGCTGGCAGCAGCTTCAGATCCTGGAGTCCCTATGATATGGTTACCATGCATCCGGATTTTCCAAGACATGTCCAGCTTTTTGGTTTTTAAATAGCCGTCGGGGAGGAATTTGTAAAAATCTAAAGGTCCGTGATTTCCCTCCCAATGCCCGGGCCACCCAGAGGGGGAGCAAGTGGGGCAATTTGCCCCAGGCCCTGGGCCCCGCAGGGGCCCTCCCTTTTGTTTTTGGGGGCCTCTGGAGAAGGGTCTGTCACTCACGCCGGGGGCCCCAGAAAACTCTCGTGGGGCCCAGGCCCCCGGAGCTTCTTCTGCTCTGGCTCTTCAGCGGCAATTCAGCGGTGGGGGGGTCCTTCCGCTCCGGGTCCCGCCGCCAAAGACCCCGGGACCCCTGAATCCTCTGGGCGGCCCCACCCAATGCAGAGTGTGACTCAGCTGAAACGGCAGCCAGGCCCAATTGAGCCACTCACATCCGGGCCTCCAGTAGTCAGAGCCCCTCCCCTGGTCTCCCCCTCCCCTGGCCTCCCTCTCCCCCCTGCAGCCAAAGTCCATTTAATCCTCCTTTGCAGGTGGGGTAGCGCGGCCTAGCGAGCAGAGTCTATAAAATCCCCCCTTGCAGGCGGGGGAGCATGGCCTAGTGGCCAGAGTCCATATAATCCCCCTGTACACATGGGGTAGCACGGCCTAACAGCCAGAGTCCATATAATCCTTCACGGTTCAGGGTGGGGGGGTAGGGGCACTCGGGCCCACCCTCTCCACCGAGCCCTAAGCCAGGGCCCTGGTAGCAGCAAGCTCTACTTGCCGCTTGCTCAGCGGGGATCCGCCTGCAACACGCCGAGTGGTAATACAGCATTAACACCATTTATCTCTACTTTCCCCTGGGAATGGCAGTGCTTCTGCCACGAGGGGTCCTCCGGTCTGTTCCTCCCCTGGGTCGTCCTCCGTCAGAGTCTCCGGTGGAGCCTCGACAGGGCTGACGCCTGGATCCTGGCTCACAGCCCCTCTCTCTGCAGGAGCTAACAGCGTGTGTCCTTCCCCTCTGGCGGTCAGCCCAGACTGAGCTGATGTGCAGGCTTTTATATCTGAGCTCCAGTTGGAGCATGCCCAGCAGAACTTCTGGGGCGGGGCTTCCTCTGCCAGGGAGGAAGGGTTAACCCCTGCTATGCCAGTGCGGGGCCGCTCTGCCCCATCACACACTCTCCCCCTTAAGACAGTCCCCTGGGCAGCCTGACCCTTGGTCGTCTCCTCCCCTTCCCCCTACCCCTCCGACCCCCCCCATCTCGGGAAAAGAAATCTGCATCCACATGAGCCTTTCCCGGCCGGTGTAACACTCGAAAGGAATAGGGTTGGAGGGACATGTACCACCACATGATCCGTGTGTGTGAGTCCTTCATGCTGTTAATCCACCTGAGGGGTGCGTGGTCTGTTACCAAGGAGAAGGGGTTCCCTATTAGATAGAACAGCTTGTGGCTCAGATACCAAAGACCGTATTTTCCCTCGGCCCACCGTATAGCCCGGGTAGATCAGTTCTTTCTGGCCCAGGTGACATTTGGTTCGGTTTGCGGTGAGTCCTGCTCTGCCCAGCGCCCGCAGCTGGAGCTGTTCCTTCCAGTTGGCACTGTAGATGATGATGTCCGCCAGTGTCTCCTGCAGCAAGCCGACCCGTGCGAAGATCTGCAAGAGTTCATTGGCTATAACTGGAGCCGTGGCAGACCATAGTGGTACCACCTCTGGATACCGTGTGGCATAGTCAGCCACAACCTGATATACTTATGGCTGGAGCTACTCTTCTCCAAAGGCCCCACTAAGTCCAAGCCCATCCGTTCAAAGGGTGTCCCTCCTGCTCACCCACAAGGGGGCCGTGCCCCCTCCAGGGGTCATGCCCCATCTAGCCCCCCATGTTCCTTGACGCCCTCCCCCAGGACCCCTGACCCATCCACCCCCCTTCCCTGTCCCCTGACTGCCCCCTTGCCATCCCATCCAACCCCTCCTCTCATTCCTGATGGCCCCCCAGGACCCCTGCCCCATCCAACCACCCATCCCATTGGCCAGGACCGGGACTGGTGCAGTGGGGCCCGACTCCACAGGCTGGGCCGAGCCAGGCCGGAGCTGGTCAGTCAGAACCAGGACCGGCGCCGCGGGGCCCGACTCCCTGGGCTGGGCCGGGCAGGAGCCGCTCATCCGGGACCAGCACTGGCGCCACGGGGCCGAGCCGGGCAGGAGCCACTGGGGCCAGAGCCGGGGGTGCTTGGCCGGGACTGGGCTGGGCCGCTCGGCCGGCGCCAGGCCAGGGCCAGGGGAAGCCGCTCTGCTGGAGCCAGACAGGGCCGCGCTGTGCCTCCCTGGAGCTGTACTCGCACCCCCCAGCCCCAGCCTACCTGCCTGCTGCTTGTTTCAGGCTCCCAGCGAACATCTGATTCGTGGGAAGCAGGGGTGGGGGAGGAGAAGGAGGGCGGAGCGTTCAGGGAGGAGGGGGAGGTGAGCTGGGGCGGGGGCGGGGGGGGACGCTTGCCCGAGCTTTTGTTAAATGGAAAAGCTTTTTCAGAACCGGTTGTCCTGGAACAGCTGGTTCTAAAAGGGTTTCTAAATTTAACAACCGGTTCCTGCGAACCGGCTCCAGCTCCCCACTGCCATCTGCCCAAAGCAGTCAATGGCTCTTCCCTCCACGAGGGAGCGGGGTCTCCCTCTCAGCCTCTCTGAGAACTAGCACTGCTTGGTTTCCTAGGACAAGGTGACCTGTCCCCACTGCTCCCTGAGGTGGCCCATCTGGGAGGCTGTCACACACCCCAGGGCCTAGCAGACAGGTGGGGAGGAGGTTCCCGTTCATGTCACCCTCTGAGAGCCCACAGAAGGGCCAAAGGAAGAATTAAGGGCAAGAGGTGAAGCAGGCCCTGAGCCTCTGTCCCATCCTCACCTCCTCAAATGTGGAGCTTCCTGAGCTTCAGTTGGGCAGACGGAAAATGTAGCTCTGGCACAAAGGTGCTTCTGCGCCATCTGGGGCAGGGAGAGCTCTGCCTGGGAGCCCGGGGAATGGGATGGGGGTGAGAGCAAGGAAAGAGGGGAGGGGTATGGGAGTGAGGGGAAGAGCTCATGCCCCAGATGAAGGACGTTTGGGGTCAGAGGGAAGGACCCTGCTCCACAGAGAGGGGAGAGTTTCTGTCAGTGACAGGGGCCTCCATTTCCCCTTCCACTAGCCCCCCATTTCCAGGGAGACAGAGCAGTACCTGCAGCAGGGAGCAGGAGTTGCTGAGGGGGGACCTTTAAGGGCATCAGGTGAGGCTCAGCCCTTGCAGCACCTCAGGCACCTGGTGCAGCTGCCGGATGCTGCGGAGCTGACCCATCACCTTGGCGGTGGTGTCCTCCAGCTGCAGGGGAAGGAGAACATGTCAGAGACTGAGACACTGCCCAGGAATCAGGGAGGATTAAGGGCACCTGGAACCAGCACCATTTCCACCCAGCAGCTGCTCATGTCTGAGTGGTGGATTCACCCTCCTGATCCTCAGGATGGAGGCTTCTTGTCCTCTCTAGTGACCTCCAGTGCCAGCCCCCCTCCTTGTAGGGTTAGCTCCTGCCGCCTCCCCCTCAGTGCCCCTGAGAGCTGTTCCACCTCCAACCCACCTGGGGACACCGCTCAAGTTGGTAGAACCCTCTCCTCCACCCCTGCCTCCATCCCCACCCAGGTAGGGCAGGAGGGATTCTGACAGCAGTGAAGTGGCCTGCGGGGAGGTTGAGACCTTTCCCCAAGTCACCCCAGTGACAAATGCTGAAGCCAGAGGATGGCAGCCCTGGTGAACGGGGCAGGTCAGCAGCCCCTGCTGGCTGAATCCTCCCATTCTCTCTAGAGCGGGTCCAGCCCTGCCAGCAGCAGGACAAGCTTCCCCCACCCATGTGCCTCAGAACTGCCTGGCCGGTCGCCATCACCCATCAGTCCTTGGCCTCCCAGGCTGCCAGTGATGGGAGCAACTCTGGGTGGTGGCTGGGGTGACATGGACACTAGGCCATGGGGAAATGGGTGCAGCTCTGTGGGGCAGGAAAGGTTCACACAGGGCACTTAGGGGACTCTCCTGCCCTTCCCAGGAGTGAGAGCAGAGCATCACATCCTAAGAACACAAGTCCATGAAGTCCACAAGTCCCCACTAGGCTCCTTGCTCCCAGGCCAGCAAATGGTGATAGGATGGGAATGAGGCCTGGGCCCCGCTCCAATCTCCTGAGTCGAATGCAGCTGCTTACCGTGTACCCCAGCAGTTGCTCGGCTTCCCCCAGGATGGCGTACG
This sequence comes from Mauremys reevesii, assembly GCF_016161935.1. Classification (NCBI taxonomy): domain Eukaryota; kingdom Metazoa; phylum Chordata; order Testudines; family Geoemydidae; genus Mauremys; species Mauremys reevesii. Next base: position 1,821,910 of record NC_052633.1, read on the forward strand.
TGAGGAGAAGCCCAGCCTGGCTAATGCACAGCAGGGGGTTGTAGATCGCTGGCACGGCTGTCTTGAGGAAGCATTTCCTCTGCCCGCAGAGAAGAATTTTCCAAAGACCTAAAACCAACAGGACAGGAGGCTGTAGCAGATTGCCCAGAGCCAGCCTCCAAGCCCTGGAGATAGAATGGCCTCAGTGTCCGGTGCCCCAAAGGAAGGGTAAGAGAGCTGCTGTAGCCAAGGCCGTTCATTCCCCAGGAGGCTTTCAGGGTCCCATGGCTCAGGGAAGCCCCTTTATGAAAAGGTGGCAGATGCTTAGGGACCAAAGCCTCCAGTGGCTCTTTCTGGAGGGCAATTGATCGCAGGGGCCATGATGGGCTGGAAATAGATCTCTAATGTGGGTGAGCAGGGCCCACTCTGCTGTGCAGCGCACCGAGATGATAGGGGACCCTGTATTGCTTCCAGCAGAGAGATCTCCTGCACCTCAGTGGCTAGAGGAGTGTGCGTGGGGGGGAGGGAAGGGGTTGGAGCTGACAGACCAAAGGTCTATTGCCCCCAAATTAGTGATTTCTCTAGTAGCTGGCTATGGCCTCGGCAGCTCCTTGGTTTCTGCCAAAGGGAATCCCATCTGCAACCTGACCAGGATAAGGAGACTCATGTCCCAGTCCCCATCACAGACACTCCTAGGAAACTTTTCTTCTGCTGCAGCAATTCAGCTTGTGGGAGGCAGGACAAGCTCACAGAGTCTCTCTCACGTGGCGTCTATAGGGCAGCATTCTGTAGATGCACTTGGAGATCCAGGAGCCATTCCAAGGCCTCCTCTGTGATGTTGTGGAAATCACCCATTTCACCTTTGACTCCAATCTGGGGGCACTGGGTTATGGTGTGTTCCAAGGTTGGGATGTTCTCAGCACAGGTGTGAGACAGGGGGCCGGGAGGTCTTTGATTTTCTACTTGTGCAGCAAGTAGTCACAACATCGGACAGTGACAATGTGCTTCTTTGGCACAGTGGCTGAGGTCCAGATACTCTGCCATTCCCTGGCCGGGACTGGAGACATGAGGAGGCGCATGTGGTGCCTATTGGCTCTGGAGCTCACTGTGTTCCCTCCCCAGTTCTCGGCTTGGGGCATTCTGCTTCCTGACTGGCAATGGACTTGGGCAAACCCCACCTCCTTTCTCTGCTTCTACAGGGTGCAGGGAAGTAAACAAGGGTCTGCTCAAGCACTAGTGACTGACGGACCCAGTGCTCTTCTCTCAGACACTTGGGGATCAGCCAAGGGGACAAGGAGCAGAGAGACACCCAGAGCCATAATCCTCTATTAACTCACCCACCCGGGGATTCGCCTTATGCCACGTAGCAACGGCTCCATGGAAGACACTCAAATCACAGCAACTAGCGAGGTTCCAATGTGGGACCTTTAGCACCAGCCTGTCCCACTGGGTGCTGGGTGAGGAACTCTGAGCTGGAAATAAGGAGTGGGCTCTTGTCCTGTCTCCAGGAGGCATCCACTGCAGGGACCCCAGCCAGCCCCACTCCTGAGCTGTGTCCTACCCTGCCACAGTGTCCTTACCTCCCCCACCCTGGCTGTGTTTTTATAGCCCAGGAGCCTGCTGTCCTGGTACCAGTTGTGGCACCACAGATCCTCCACCTCGTGTATGCTCAGCCCTGGAAGAGAGAGAGAGAGACACTTTGATCATTCTGGTTGCAGTTTCTGTGTCCTTCCAATCCCATTGGTGGCTGCCCAGTGGAGTGGAGAAGAACAGAGGTGGAGAGAGACTTGTTCTCCAGCTGGGGTCAGGCTGAGGGAAATTGTCTGGGGTCCCATTATCCACCTGTGGTCCCTTTCAGTCCCCTGATGGGTTCCGTGTCCCAGTGGGTTCCTTACCCCTCTGTTCGAGCAGCAGCTGGTACAGCCGGTAAGTCCCCTCCTGGCCTGCCGGCTGATGTCCTGGTCTGGGTAACTCACAAAGAGAGCCAGCTGGGCCACGTGCTGACCCAGCCTAGGGAACTCTGCTGAGATCTAATGGAAGGGAGAGGAGAGGAGACTCCATCAGCATTTTCCTGTCAGCTCCCTGTCCCCCCTGGGCCAGAAGGCTCCTTCTGCAGGAGATGCTGGGGGAGAGGAGCCTGAGACAGACCCTTCATTTGCTCTGCTGCCAAGGGAGCCAGGAGCTGCTTTGGGATGCCAAGCAGGGGCTGGAACATGGTCCCTGTCAAGGTTCCTTCCCACTCCGAACTCTAGGGTACAGATGTGGGGACCTGCATGAGAACCTCTAAGCAATTACCAGCTTAGATCTGGTTTTCTGCCACCACCCAAAGCATTTAAGAGTTATTTGGGAAACTCTGTCGACCTCCCCCCTAGAATATCTCCCTCCCAAATACTAGAACCCTTCCCTGGGTAGCCTTGAGAGACTCCTCCACCAATTTCCTGGTGAACACTGATCCAAACCCTTGGATCTTAAAACAAGGAAAAATCAATCAGGTTCTTAAAAAGAAGGCTTTTCATTAAAGAAAGAAAGGTAAAAATCATCTCTGTAAAATCAGGATGGAAAATAACTTTACAGGGTCATCAGATTCAAGGAGCCCAGAGGAACCCCCTCTAGCCTTAGGTTCAAAGATGAAGCAAACAGAGGTAAAACCTCTTAGCAAAAGGAACATTTACAAGTTGAGAAAACAAGAGAAACCTAACACGCCTTGCCTGGCTGGTACTTACAAGTTTGAAATATGAGAGACTGGTTCAGAAAGATTTGGAGAGCCTGGATTGATGGCTGGTCCCTCTTAGTCCCAAGAGCGAACAACCCCCAACACAAAGAGCGCACAAACAAAAGCCTCCCCCTCCCACCAACATTTGAAAGTAGCCTGTCCCCTTAGTGGTCCTTTGGGTCAGGTGTCAGCCAGGTTACCTGAGCTTCTTCACCCTTTACATGGAAAATGATTTTGGTGTCTCTGGCCAGGAGGGATTGGATAGTATTGTACACAGGAGGGCTGTGCCCTTCCCTTTATAGTTATGACAATCCCCTTCAAGGCCCAGGGACGACACTTGACCAGGACAAGAAGAACTTGACTCAAGCCTATCTCCTTCCCTGCTCTGACTCTGCCTCCCCAAGAGGAACACTGCGAACCCACAGCCCCTGCAGCAGCAGATCCTACAGCCCGGTGGAGCCAGCCCGCCTGCGCCTGGAGTCAGGAAGCTGGGGTCAGAGGTCACTTACGTCAAACTCGGGGAGGGTGACTGCAAATCTCAGCAGGGCTGTGCTGCTCTTAATGGCCCTGGCTCTCTCCTGGGGCACCCTGGACACGATCCAGCGGTTGACATGCTGTGGGGAAAGGAGGCAGGTCAGGATGAATGGGCAGGTGGTGCTTTGCAAATGAGCCCCACCCCCCAGCCCAGCCCCAGGGGCCCGAGACATTATGCACAGAGAGAATAGCTGAGTCATTGATCACAGAGCTTTAGAAGGGGATTCTTTCCCCCAGGTCGCAGCTTGTATCCTGCAGGTCACAACTTGTCAGGGTCTCTCTAGATTGGTCCCATCCTCCCAGAGCTCCTGATTCCTGAAGAGTTCACCAGAAAGGAGACTGAATCCTCGCCCTTCCCTGCCACTAAAATCTTTGGTGGGATGTAAGGAGTCACTGAGAGCACAATCCCCCCAGGAATTTCAGAGCATATCAGAGAGAAGGGCTGATTCCCTGGGGTCCTCCTGTTTCTCTAGGAAGGAGCGTGTGCCTCTTCTCTGAGAACCATCTCTGGAAACTCGTGGGGTGTGTGTGTTGGGGGGGCGGGGGACGGGGGGGTTTCAGACTCTCACTCCCCAAGACAACCAGGGGCCCTGTGATTAGTGTTCAACAGAAGCAGGCAGAGCTCTGGCTTGATGTCCCAGCTCCTTCCTCTGTCCCTCAAGAAAGCAGGACCTGACACTGCATTGCACTGACCTCCCCAGCCAAGGACGCCCCAATGGGGACCCAGCTAGGAGGACAGAATAGAAACTGGATCTGCCAGTCTCTCCTTACCAGCCCCCAAAGAGTTAAGGTAAAATTGGTTCCCACCCCTCCTTATGGGACTCACCTCCAAGATGACGTGGAGCCTGCCTGCGTCTGGGGACTCTGCCAGCAGGTTCCCCAGCACAGCATCCAGGAGCTCTGGCATGACTTTGTGTAGAGCCTGCAAAGCATGGGTCAGAGTTAGGGAAACTGGGCCGACCCCTGCCACAGGATGGGAAGAGGGGTCTCTGGGAAGCACTGGTGAGACTCCCAAACACATCTCCTGGCCTCGCTCATTCATGTCCCACTGCAGGCAATTAGCAAGGATTGATGACACCTGGATCTTTGATCCATGAGCTTAGCAGGTCTCTGCAGATGGCCTTGTAGGCGGAAGAGTAGGATACAGCCAAGTTGCTATGGATGGAAGCTGGGCTGCTGGGCAAAACACGGCATATGGAAGAGAAAGAAAGAAAGAAAGAAAGAAAGAAAGAAAGAAAGAAAGAAAGAAGGGGGTAATCCTCTGGAGGGAAGGGGGGTTATCTTCTGGAGGGAAGGCTCCAACCCTGCAGCTTGTTCCATCTCTGCCTACCCCACCCCTAAATCTGGAGCTCCAGCGAATCAAGGGAGCCCGGACAAGGACCACTCTGGAAGAGGCGGAGGATGTACCTGGATGTCGGTGGCGTCCGTCTCCGTGCCCAGGGTGAAGACCGAGCCAAGGGCAGCTTGCAAGAGGCGGGACTCTAGCTCAGGCTCAAGGGCTGGTTTCATGGTGCTGGCAAGAGAGAGGAGCTGGTATTAGACTGCGCAGTGCGGGGGTGGGACTGTCGCCAACACGGACACGAAACCACAGGGCTACAGGCACAGGCTGGCGAGAATGGAAACTGAGGCACTGAGCTAGGGAATGACAAGGCCGAGGCGTCACAGACAGACAGTGGCAGGGCAGGAATAGCGCCTGGTCCCTGGAGCCTGCTGCCCCTCCTGTATCTGAGCCCGGGAGTGAGCCCCTCCCCAAGGCCCCTGCAATGTTAGTGGGGTGAAAAGAAGAGCCCAGCAGGGAGAGAGTGACCCTTCCCGCCCCACCAGCTCTGCCAGAGGAGCCACTCCTGGGAGGTGAGCGACCTGGGAGTGGGAGGGACAGTCTCCCAGCCTGGGGCCTGAGCAGCACTGGGGGTAGGGGAGCCAGCGGGGGGCAGGTGGGGAGGAGGGGGCTGTCTCGGTACCTGAGGTTGCCCACAGCAGCCAGGCAGCTGGCGAGGATCTCGCTGGGTGGAGAGTCTTTAGGAAGCTCCTCAATGAGCTCCTGTGAGGCCTTGAAGGAGACAAAGGAGCATGAGGATTCGGGCCCTGCTGACACCTCCCCGTGAGGAGATGACACAGCCAGTGCCCCACATGGCCAGCAGGATCCCCCACTACCTCCCGCTCCTCCCATTTCTTCCTGCCCAGCAAACTGGGCCCCTTCCAGGATTCCTGCCCAGCTCAGTCCCAATCCCCTTCTTCCCTCCTCCCTGTCAAACCTGCCCCCATTCAGCACCATCCCCACCACCGAGCTGGGACCATGTGATTCCTTGTCCCCCAGTCACAGCTGCCCTCCAGCCCCACAATTCCCCCACTGCCCAATCTCACAATTCTCCCTTCTCTTCTCCCTGCCTTCAGCCCCAGCAATCCCTGCCCTCTGCTGCCCCGGCCCTCAGCCCCGAGCCCCCAGCCATTACCCCGGCCATACCCCGGCCAATCCCACGTCTCTCTCCCCCCTCCAGCTGCCGGATGACGGGTCTCACTCACCACAATCCTCTCCACCACAGCCGCCTTGCAGCAGTGCGGCTCCAGCGTGTCCTGCCCTCTGTCCTGTGCAGCAAGACACGCGGGGTAGATGGCCCGCAGGAACCTGAGCTGCTGCCCCTCATCCTGTACCCACCGGGAGTGGGGGATAGCGAGAGAGAACCTGTTAGCTAGGGACCTTCCTCCCCACCCACACCAGCTCCAGGGCTCAGGCCTCAGTGGGGGATTGTGGGGAGCCGCCTAGTGTCCAAATCCCCCACGACTCCTACACAAGCAGGACTGGGAACTGGGACAGTGCCTGTGGGGGGAGGAGACCTCGGCTGTTGTGGGACAAACACCCCCATCTTGGGGGTCCCACATCAAGGATGTACAAGGGCCCCATTAGGGGTGGTGGATCATCAGGGACAAGACCCTCGGCAGGGGGTGGGGATGCTGGGAAGGGACAGGACAATCTTGGTTCCAGCCCAGGTGGGGAACATTTGTACCTTGTCTCTGCCCTGGAGCTGCTCTCCGATGACCTTGAGAGCAGCTTCCTCTGTGGTCATCTCCAGCCATTCCTCCGCCGCTGACTCCGTGGGGGTCCCTGCACCCGGGAGAGAAGGGAACAGGGGGATGTCTGCTGCCCCTTGGGGGAAGGACAGGGGTGTGGTGGGGAGCGCAGGATTAAGGACCCCCCTTCCCACCTCAGGCACCCAGGGCAGATCGGGCCCCACACCTCCCTCTCAGGGCTGCCTTCAGCCCCCAACAGCTTCAGAAGCCCATAGCAGAGCCCCCCCCCACTGTCCAGGACTCCACGGGAGGTGCCGACTCCCCCAGCCCCGGAGCATCAAGGGACAAAGTGGCAGCAGCTCTTGATGCCCCCACCCCCAGCTCCCCTTGCTGCAGGGGCAGCTGTGTGACTGCTGCTGGTGTCAGTGGGGTTCACGTGGCTCAGGCCAGACACCTGGGCTGGGGACCCCCCCCCGCCATATCCCTGGGAGAGTGTCTGGGCCCAGGGTGTTCACATCCCCGTCCTCACCCCTCCCTCAGCCCAGCCTGGCTCCTCACCTGGAACAAAGCAGCAGCGTCCAGAGGCGTCGCTGCTGCTGGAGCCCCAGGCACTGCTGCTGTCCCGTGCTGAGCTGATGGTGCTGGTGCTGGGATCTTCCACCTCCTGGTCTGAGGGGGCTGAAAGATCCTCAGAGCCCGGGCAGGGCGATGCCCCCTGCTGGGAATGAGGGCTGGGCTCCTGGGGCCGCTGCTGCCCACATAACAGGCCCCAGAGCCTCCCTGCCCGGTGCCCCTCCTGGGCTGGGTCCTGTCTGCAAATCCTGATCCTGAACCAGCTCCACCTGGGCTTGGTCGGGGTCTCTCCCAGGTCGGCGCCTGCGCCGGGAGCTGGCTTTGTTCTCCAGAAGGCTGGGAACTTCCGCCTTCTGGGCTGGATGGGAGCTGCTTCCCCTCCAGCGGGGACGGAGAGGTGGCTCTGCCCCTTGGGAAGATGGCCGCTCCTTCCCGAAGGCTCTGGGGGCACCTGCAGAGCCTTCCTCCTGAACCTCCGCAGGAGCTTGGCCATCCTGGAATCGAGCGGGGAGCAGGTGTGAGTCTGGGGTCACTCCTGGGCCTTTTCGGTCCCTCCTCAGCCCTGCTCCAACCACAGCAGCCCCTTCTCCCCCCATAGGAGTGCAGGGAGTGCAAGCTACACACACTGGCAGGAGTTCATTGCATGATCTGCTCCCCCTCAACGTTCCCCCTCGTCATCCCTGCTGCTGCTGCCAGATCCAGGAAGTCTCATCCTTTTAGAGCAATGGGGTCAGTCCCAAAGGCCATCGGTTACTCTGGACAAGCAGCTCCCTCCAGGATCCTGACATGCCAGCACTTTACACACCTTCCTGCAGCCTCCCAACCCCCATGGCCTGTAGCCATGGGACCCCGACCCTACTGATGGCAAACAGGCCTCAGCTACTGGCTCAGGGTCACACCGAGTGTCAGAGCCATGGATGGACCCCTTCCCTAACCACTGCTGCACACTCCCTCCCACAGCTGGCAATCGCAACCAGGCCCTAGTGTCCGCTCCCCCTGCCTTTGAGAGGGAGTGTCACTCCTGGCTCCATTGCTGCCTATTGATCTGTGGGACTGGGCTCTCTGGGCCTCACATCCCCGAATGGGCTTTAAAGAAGACAATGGTTAAAGTTTGGCCCCAACTCTTTCTTGTTTCTCTACACTTGCCATTTTAGCAAAGTTTAGAATTCTTGACGTTCAACACCTGGAAACATCCCTTTCTCCTTCGCAGACAGCTTGAGCATCCCTCCTCACCCAGGCTCACTGCTGCCAGGAGTTAGAGAATCCACCCTATTCCCCTTGGACCTACCCAAGGAGTCCCACAGCAAAGCGGGGACAGAGCCAGAAAGAGAAGCCAACAGTCCTGACTCCTGTTCTAACTAACAGACAACAACCCCCACAGAGGCAGGGAGAGAGCCCAGGAAATAATCACTCAATTAGGAATCTTTTCTGCACCCTCTCTAATTTTTTTAACATACTATTCAAAATGTGGACACAAGAACTGGATTCAACATTCCAGTTTCAGGCTCACCAATGCTGGATCACTTGAAGTGGTTTCCCCAGGAATTGAAATTAGGGGGGGTGTTCGAATTTACAGGGGGGGTGTCAGGACCAATGAGATATATAAAAGAGATATGAATAAAGTAAATGTTTTGTTAGGATTATGCAAATTTAACATAAGAATTATGCAAGTTACACCAAAATACATAACAGGTCTAGATTTCTAAAAAAATATACATTTTAAAAAAAAGTATTTAATTTAAATTGACTTTTGAAAAGTAAGCCATCATGGGGTAAGAGGAAAGTCCTCTCATGGATCAGTAACTGGTTAAAAGATGGGAAACAATGGGTAGGAATAAATTAACAGTTTTCAGAATGGAGAGAGATAAATAATGGTATCCCTGAGGGGTCGGTACTGGGACCAGTGCTGTTCAACATATTCATAAATGATCTGGAAAAATGGGTAAACAGTGAGGTGGCAAAATTTGCAGATGATACAAAACTATTCAAGATAGTTAAGTCCCAGGCAGACTGCGAAGAATTACAAAGGGATCTCATAAAACTGGGTGACTGGGCAACAAAAATGGCAGATGAAATTCAGTGTTGATAAATGCAAAGTAATGCACATTGGAAAACAATCTCAACTATGCTTACAAAATGAAGGAGTCTGAATTAGCTGTTAACACTCACAAGAAAGAGATCTTGGAATCATTGTGGATATTTCTCTGAAAACATCCACTCAGTGTGCAGCGGCAGTCAGTGATTCCCAACATTCTGTTTGCTTTTTTAAAAAGAACAGGAGCACTTGTGGCACCTTAGAGACTAACAAAATTATTTGAGCATAAATTTTCGTGGGCTACAGTCCACTTCATCGGATGTAGCCCACAAGCTTATGTTCTTTTGCAATACAGACTAACACGGCTGCTACTCTGAAACCTTTGCTTTTTTAAGAAAGGGATAGATAATAAGACAGAAAATATCATATTGCCTCTATATAAATCCATGGCACATGTACACCTTGAATACTGTGTGCAGCTCTGGTTACCCCATCCCAAAAAAGACATACTGGAAATGCAAAAAGTACAGAGATGGGCAACTAAAATGATTAGGGGTATAAAACAGGAGAAGAAATTAAAATGACTGGGAATTTTCAGCTTAGAAAAGAGACGACTAAGGGGGGATATGCTAAAGGTCTATAAGATCTTGACTGATGTGAAGAAAGTGAATAAAGTAAATGTTTTGTTAGGATAATCCAAATTTAACATAAGGAAAATACAAGTTACACCAAAACACATAACAGATCTAGATTTCTAAAAAAAATATATAATTTAAAAAAATGTATTGAATTTAAATTGACTTTTGAAAAGTAAGCCATCATGGGGTAAGAGGGAAGATCCTCTCATGGATCAGTAACTGGTTAAAAGATGGGAAACAAAGAGTAGGAATAAATTATCAGTTTTCAGAATGGAGAGAGATAAATAGTGGTATCCTTGAGGGGTCAGTACTGGGACCAGTCCTATTCAACATATTCATCTGGAAAAATGGGTAAACAGTGAGGTGGCAAAATTTGCAGATGATACAAAACTATTCAAGATAGTTAAGTCCCAGGCAGACTGCGAAGAGCTACAAAGGGATCTCACAAAACTGGGTGACTGGGCAACAAAATGGCAAATTAAATTCAATGTTGATAAATGCAAAGTAATGCACATTGGAAAACAATCTCAACTATATATACAAAATGAAGGAGTCTGAATTAGCTGTTAACACTCAAGAGAGAGATCTTGGAATCATTGTGGATATTTCTCTGAAAACATCCACTCAGTGATTCTGTTTGCTTTTTTTAAAAGAACAGGAGCACTGTAGATCTCTGAAAACATCCACTCCATGTGCAGCAACAGTCACAAATGCAAACAATGTTGGGAATCATTATGAAAGGGATAGATAATAAGACAGAAAATATCATATTGCCTCTATATAAATCCATGGTACATGCACACCTTGAACAGTGTGTGTAGATCTGGTCACCCATCCTAAAAATATATATATTGGAATTGGAAAAGGTACAGAGATGGGCAACTAAAATGATGAGGGGTATGAAACAGGAGGAGAGATTAAAGTGACTGGGAATTTTCAGCTTAGAAAAGAGATGACTAATGGGGATATGACAGAGGTCTACAAAATCTTGACTGGTGCGAAGAAAGTGAATAAGGAAATTTTATTTAATCCTTCACATAACAGAAGAACTAGCAGTCACCCAATGAAATTAATAGGCAGCAGATTTAAAAAAAAACAAAAGGAAGTATTTCTTCACACAATATAAAGTCAACCCAGGGAACTCTTTGCCAGGGGATGCTGTGAAGACCAAAACTATAACAGGATTTTAAAAAGAACTAGATAAATTCCTGGAGAACAGGTCTATCTGTGGCTATTAGCCAGGATGAGAGGGATGCAACGCCATGCTCTGAGTGTCCCTAGCCTGTTTGCCAGAAGCTGGGAATGGGCGACAGGGGATGGTCACTTGATGATTCCCTGTTCTATTCATTCCCTCTGAAGCACCTGGCCTTGACCACTGTTGTAAGACAGGGTACTGGGCTATCTGGACCACAGGTCTGACCCAGTATGATCATTCTTATGTAAAAATTAATTATAATAAAAATGTTTAGTACAGAAACTCCCCAGCATAATGACCTCCCAAGATAGCAACAATGTGAGATAACAACCTTGGCAAATACTGCATTTTAAAAATCTTGGCCTACTGGGAAACATATTTATATAAGTTTCCATTCCCAGTCACAAATCTAGCATTCTGGAGCAAAGTGACTAAAATATAGTCCAACCATCAAATGTTTATTTAACATGCCCCTCACTTTTCCCTCCACCGCACTCCACTCACCGGTGTGGTCCTTGGTCAGTGGAGACTCAGAGTTCAGAGGTGCTTTCACGTGAGTACACCTTCCAGGTGGGGGACAAAAAGGCACAGTTCGCTCTGGCCATGGCTGTTCGTTGTGCCACCGTTCACTCCACCACTCTGTTGCCAATGGCCCTGCACAGTCACCTTCTGCTGTCACCTACCACAGTGACCTCTGCGAGTTGGTCTCTTGAGGTTCCACCAGCTCTCAGTGATTTCAGCTGAGCCCTCAGTGCGGGAACCTCGCTGCTAGTGCAGTCTGGGCTGTCTCTTACACAAAAACACTGTCCCCACAGGAACACTGTCCCCACAACAGGACTAAGCACTTAGACCTGATTGTCAGTGATTTCAGCTGCAGTGGTCACTTAACAAAACAAAAGACTATCTATGGAGCCTAATCAGCTCTGTCTTTAAACAGTGGAGAGGGACAGGTTCCCCACCCTCTCTCTAGATGCCTTCAAATCATAAGAACATAAGAATGGCGTGCAGGTCAGACCAAAGTTCCATCTAGCTCAGTATCTGTCTACCGACAGTGGCCAATGCCAGGTGCCCCAGAGGGAGTGAACCTAACAGGCAATGATCAAGTGATCTCTCTCCTGCCATCCATCTCCATCCTTTGACAAACAGAGGCTAGGGACACCATTCTTACCCATCCTGGCTAATAGCCATTTATGGACTTAGCCACCATGAATTTATCCAGTCCCCTTTTAAACAGTGTTATAGTCCTAGCCTTCACAACCTCCTCAGGTAAGGAGTTCCACAAGTTGACTAAGTTCCACATCACAGACTAAGTACAGTTCTACTGCCCTTTATTCATCAATAAGAACAACATTTCATCCCCCCTTCCCCCCACATTCAAGTGGTTTGTAACCCAACCCCAGCCAAAATCTATCACTTGGACAACACAGCTCTGTTTGCTGGATACCTAGGTAGATTAGGTGTGAATGTAAATATAATCTGTCCCTGAAGCCTTAGCCCCCAGCTCATCACTAGCTGTCAGGGAGAACTCATTTAGACTTTGCTTACAAATCATCATTTGAAATTATTAGGTTGGCCAACATCACCGAAATGAATGCACTGACACTGTCATAAAAAACAGCTGTATAAGGAAGCAAGGAAGCTAGTCTATGTTCATACTTTTCAAATCTATTATACTTTTTCAGATACACATATTTTATCATACACTGTATAAGCTTTTAAAGTGTGTATTAATGTTTCAGTTTAAATTCAGATTTCCAAACAGTCACTAAATTGGTATGTAACTAGCTCACAAAACTGGGGGGGGGTGTTGGGAAAATTCAGTGGGGGTGTACACCCCTAGAGATAATAGGAAATCACTGACCTTTCCATACTCACTACTCTATCCAGCCAAGAATGGCTTTAACCTTTTTACCACAGTTTCACATTGACAGATTATGGTGAGCAGCTCATCCACTATGGCCCCAAATCCTTTTCAGAGTCACAGCTTTCCAGCGGACTGTCCCCCATTCTGTAGGGTGCTGCCTGACTCCTCTGTTACTGGCAGGCTGGGTTTGCATGTGGCTTTATTAAAAGCTAATGATTCAGTAAGTAGTTTAGAAGAACTAGCCCATTAGAGAGAGAATCATGAATTGCTCAAAGACAACGAATGGAGAAAAGCAGCAAGAGCAAACAAACACGTTTGGTTCTGGCTTATTTCCTTGGTCTTAAAAGAGAGTAACAAGGACCTGAGTCTCCTCCCTCACAATAGCCCCATGCTCGGCCCAATCAGCATTGAGACTCTGAGACTCAGAAAGCGGAGAGGTCTCACCAGCTGTCGCAGGTCACCACCGGAGGTAGTCACGCTTAGAGCACTATTCCAGCCACATCTTTGGGAGGGCCTCCCGCAAGGAGAGTTGGAGCACAACCCCCCACCCCTGCCCCCCACTCCACATGCGCACACAGGTCCTGGTGGTGAAAGGAGAGCAGGGGGAAAGGACAAAGATGCAAGAGAAGAAGAGAAAGGAGGGAGAGACAGGAAAAGGGAAAACAAAAGGAGAAACCCCAATGTCCCCAGTGATTCTAAGGGACAAAGTCCTAGGTCAGAAATAAAATGCTGCCCCAACAATCTCGTGTTTTACTTTCCTAAAAATCAGCCGGCACCTTATGTATCAGACTTAACAGTTTCCAAATCTTTCAGATGCTATTACCTTCTATATAGTTACGTCTGTTTTCTTGCAAAATCAATAATTGAAGTAGAAAACTCTGAAGAGGGTCCTCGTTACGCTCACGTAGGTAAAGTGAATTATCTCGGTACTCAAGGAGAGACCTCGAGATGGAGGCAGCTGAAGCAAAGCCACAGGGATCTCCAAGGTTGCCCCTGTCGTGCACCCCTGTCCTGCCTGGATGATGTCAAGAGCTCTCTGTGAGATCATCGCCTCCCACCACCTTTGTCCAATAGGCTGAGGTCCTGCCAAAGGCCCTTGTGATGTCACTGCCACCCACCCCTCCCCGCAGTGCTGATGTCCTGCCCCTGTCCAGCCACATTGGATGTTTGTGCTGCTTCCCTGGATCACCCCACTCAATGACTCTTCATTGTGGGGATGACACCGACTATACAGTAGAACACGAGGCGCTCTTCCCCATGCTACGCTCAGTTGTTCATAAATTAGTAGACTTTATGGACAGAAGAGACAATTAGACCATGGAATCTGACACCCTGCATATCACTTGCTTTCTGTATAGCATAGTAGCTAGTTTTTGACTAAACACGTTCCATAAAGGCATCTAGTCTTCATTAGAAGACCTCAAGAAATGGAATTCCACCACTTCCCTTTCTAGTTTATTCCTTTGGTGATTCATCCTCACTGTTGACTATTTGTGCCCTATTTCTAATAGGAATTGGTCTCTTTTGAGTTTCCAGCCACTGGGACTTGTTATGCTTTTCTCTGCTAGATTAATGAGCCCTTTAATATCAGCTATTTTCTCTCCATGAAGTCACTTCAACACTTCAATGACATCACCTCCTGATCTTTTGATAATCTAAACATGCTGAGCTCTTTCACTAGTTCACTAGCAGGCATTTTCTCCAGCCCTCAAAACGTTTCATTGCTTTTGCTGCCCCATCTCCAATATTTCAAAATCTTTTTCAAAGCGGGCCTTAAAACTGGATGCAGTATTCCCGGGTCAGTCTTACTGATGGTGCGTCACCTCCCTGTGCTCCTCACTGCTCTTTTCATCCAGCCAATGATGGCGTTAGCCTAGGCACCACAGCATCACACTGGCTGCTCATGTTGAATGGCTTGCCCAGCATAGCCTCTCAATCCTCTTCACAGTTAGTGCTTTCCTGGATACACTTCCCCATTCTGCAGGTGTGGCCTGCATGCTTTGCTGCTAGGTGTAGGACCTTTCCTTTGGTTCTTTTCAAACTTGTTTTCTTTGAATGGGTCCAGCTTATCACGGGATCCGATTGCTCTGCGTCACTGCCCTGTCCTCAGCATTAATTACCGCTCTGCTAGTATTTGATCACCCACCCACGTTAGTGCAGTGATTTTATATTGCGTTGCAGTTCACTGATATTTATTTTCAAGAATTAATCCTTGAGAGATGTTAGGGGGCTTATTCCTTCACCCTCTCACTTCCCTGGTCCTTCTCGCATGAACAGAGAGCAACAATACCCGAAGTCTGAAGGTGCAAACAATTTGATGTTTATTGGGGTCAACTTCCAGCAAGCATGATTCCAGTTTCCTTCCTTAGTGTCTCCCTTCCCAGCTCTGACACCACAGAGCCTTGCCTGTGTCCCTGTTCCTATTCCTGTTCTCATTCCCCCTTAGCAAAACATGATCCCAATTCCCCACCCCAGCCCCTGTTCCCATCCCCCCCTTACTTCCTGACTGACTGCAGACTACATAGAAAAACTTGAGTTCTGCTTAGCTAGACCTTAACCAGTCATTGTACTGACATTTAACTAACCAATCCTAACATACTGTAACATGGTTATTTAACCAATTATATCCCACCAGCCTCTCTATGGCTCCCTCTACACCAGTGGTTTTCAACGTATTTACCATTGTGAGCTGCACATGCAGCTCTCTGTGTTATGTGGGCCGCATCCACACAACATATATACTACCTGAATGGCTCTGAGGATGTCACATGGGCTGCAGCTGTGTGCTGATTGGGCCCTGGGTTAAGAACTACTGCTCTACACTGAGAGATCTGGCTTGTTTCCAGGCCCCATTGCAAAACCCCAGTGTAAACAAGGTAATGCTGCTATTTGTCACCAGTGTAGCTTAGCCTGGTTTCATGCAGAGATAAGCTACACCAGTTCAACACACCATTTACCTTGTCTACAACGGGACTGTATTAGACCAGCTACACTGAAGACCGGAATCAGGGCAAAACCTCAGGATATGCTTTGCTCAGCTGGAAAAGCTGGATTCTAAAGGTCTTGGCTACAGTGGCAATAGACACAGATACTGCTAAACTAGTCATAGCGGGGGGGATATTCCGCCAGCGGAGCCTTGACGAGGAAATGTTACTTTATGGGCGCTTGTCCTGTTCCAGAATTGGCGCACTGCAGCGTTGAGAGGCGAGGATGTTTCTCATGGAAATTACTGTGTAACTGTAGTTAAGCTGCATAAATCAGCCGTTGTGTCCATAATTTGTAAGCCAGTCGTTAAAGAAAAAATGACCACAGCCCTTCTGGTTTGTGCATCCAGGAATCCTTTCATGGTTTTCAACTTTACAGCTTGCCATTTTGAACAGCTCACCAGCTCAGCTGATGGGATTCACCATGAAACCTGCCTGCTTGCAAACTGCATGAGCCCGAATTAGATCACAGCATCGGAATGTGATTTGTTTGGTCTTTGCAGAGGTGTGGCCATTCAAATAAGCAAAGAACTTAATGCACCAATAAATCAAACCTTTTTTGTTGGGGTGGGGGCAGGGTTGTTCTAAAGAATTTCTCCTGTTCCTACTTCCTTTTATGCATCAATCCCATTTGTTAATCCGCGGATGTTCTGGTAGCTCCTGTGCTTAACAGGCTCCAGATAACAAAATGCAGCCAATAGGGCATGTATGCTATGGGGCACTGTTTAATAAGTCTCCTCTGTAGCTCCTGAATGAGTGTGAAAACACAGGCCTGTGATCCATGCCAAGTTAATGAATGTATTTCTCTCCCCCCCGCCCCCCAATCCTCTGTTTCAACGCCACAGCTTCATTTCCTGTACTTTAACAATTGTATTTTGCAAATATGATGCAGTTGCACTGCCTGGTTAAGTGAGGAAAGTCAGCGGAGAGGCAAACAATTCTGCCGAGATCAAGAGGAGGAGCATGAGCGCAAAATGGGGTGCTAGGATCTCCTAACACAAAATCGGCTTTATTGTAAGACTTAACATATGTACAGATATATAGGGACAGAGGCGGATGAAAGCAGATAAATCAAAATGGCCTGAAAGCTAGAGTCTTATTTTACATTGCCGAGGTTTGTCATGAGATTCTGATAGACTGGTACTGAAGTAAAGGTGGAACTGCGGGTGACGGTGAACCCCATAAGGCTTCATGGGAATATGCTTATGAATGTATACATGATATAACTGGAATATGTTTTATGCTACACATGCCATGTAATATATCTACGTAAAGGTTATGATCTACTCAATACACTCCTCCTATTTGTATGCATGTAGCATTTTTGTACTTGAAGTTAGCAATATTGGCTGTATACTTGCTTGATTTCTAAGTAGCCTCTGTAAAGCATTTGAGCAGCTTCTTGAGAAAGGAATGTGCAAGTTAAGTGCCCAATCAAGAAGCACTTAAGAGACAATGGATCTTGGGAGGCTCCAATCCACATAAGAAGTCTACACGAGGATGTTCAAGGTAGCAGGTAAGCCATGGCTGCTGCCTGTAAAACTTGAGTCATGCAGGGACATGTGACTTGCCCATGTGACTCCAAAGCTCCATCTTGGAGCTGGACTTTGTATAGGAGAGAGGAGGAGGCCTCCACCCACAAGAGACAGTCTACTTAAACCCCTGGGAGACCCCTCCGTTTTGTCTTCAGCTGGCTAAAGAGAGAGCCTCTCCAAACCCAAGGATACCCGAAAGAAACTGGAACAAAGGACAGTAACTACAGGGGGGTGGGGGTGAGTGATTGCTGGACCCAAACCAGAAGGAGACTAGTCTGTAAAAGGAAGCTTACTGGAACTGGTGAGGTTATAGCTGTATTCAGTTACTTAGACATAGACTTGCGTGTTCTATTGTATTTTCCTTGGTAATTCACTTTGTTCTGTCTGTTACTACTTGGAACCACTTAAATCCTACTTTCTGTATTTAATAAAATCACTTTTTACTTATTAATTAACCCAGAGTATGTATTAATACCAGGGGGAGGGGCAAACAGCTGTGCATATTTCTCTATCAGTGTTATAGAGGGCAAACAATTGATGAGTTTACCTTGTATAAGCTTTATCCAGGGTAAAATGGATTTATTTGCTTTTAGACCCCACTGGGAGTTGGGCATCTGTGTGTTAAAGGCAGGAACACTTCTGTGAGCTGCTTTCAGTTAAGTCTGCAGCTTTGGGGCAAGTAATTCAGACCCTGGGTCTGTGTTGGAGCACACGGGCGTGTCTGGCCTAGCAAGACAAGGTGCTGGAGTCCCAGGCTGGCAGGGAAAGCAGGGGCAGAAGTAGTCTTGGCACATCAGGTGGCAGCTCCCATGGGTGTTTGTGTGATCAAACCCATCACACTGCACATAGCAGAGGATGTGTTTATAGTCAAGGTGAGACTGTACTGTGGCTTTA
Organism: Mauremys reevesii; assembly: GCF_016161935.1. Lineage (NCBI taxonomy): Eukaryota > Metazoa > Chordata > Testudines > Geoemydidae > Mauremys > Mauremys reevesii. The sequence goes on from NC_052633.1 coordinate 1,839,863, forward strand.
AAAAAACACCAGGCCAGGTCCTCAGCTGGTATAAATCTGCATCATTGTATTGACTTCAACTGAGTTGCCTTACACCAGCTGAGGATCTGGGTCACTGGGTTATGCTTGATGTCAGCTCAGTGGTGAGATATATACACAACTGGTCATTTAATTGACTTGCAGGGGGCTGTGATGACATGGTTGTGGCTAGAAGTTGGTTTCTAACAGAGAGATAATTATACTGGTTTCTTGGAACAGCCTAGCCATATGCCAACTTAAAGAGAACTCAGGATCTCAGCTTGGACTATACTAGTGAGAATGGAAGTGACTTCTAAAGGGTCATGAAGGGAATCTGAGCATTTAAGTAGCTTCTCCATGAATTATACTAAAAATGAGGCAGCAGCTGCGGAGAAGTCGCATTGGTTCATTTCAGCTATCGTGTCCGAGAGAATAAGAACAGTAGGCTGACGATACAAATACCATTAGTTGGTCACAACTACAGCTAGTTGGAAAATTTTCATCAAAATTTGCTTTTTTTAACCCCCAAAATGCAAATTTTGTCAAATCAGAATGTTTTGAAAAACATGTCGATTTTGATGAATTTTCTCCACATCCCAAGAAGCATTTTAATAACGTTGAAACATCCAATTTTGACATATTGGGACTAGAACATTTTCATTTTTCAGTTGAAGATGACTTTTTCAAAAAAAACCAAACTTTTTTATCTAAAAACATTTGAAAGGTTTGAGATCGAAATGGGAATTAAAGGTTTCAGTTTTATAGAAATGAAACGTTTTGATTGACCCCCAATCTTTTTTTGGAATTTGATTCCGCTGGAGATAAAATATTTTGTTTTTGTTCCATTTCAGAACGGTAAAAATGCCCCAAAGCACAGAATTTCCTGTGATGTGGTAACTCTGGATCCAGCTCACTGCTATTGCAATGAAGTGACTGCAGGACGGATCTGCAGAGGTTCGGTGCTTCCGCTCGTGACCAAAGCCTAATGCAATGACATGTTACTCACACGAGGATTCACATGGATCATTCTTAAACTAGATGTTTCCATTTTAAAATACTGAGGTGGCCTCCAGCCCTCTTTTAGGAAGCTTCTGTCGCTCCTGCCCATGGGGGCGAGAGGGGCGAATGGAAAGAACTTGGAGAACTGCAGAGTGACCTTTGCAAACATCTAGCCGCACAGTTTCAGAGTGTTGGGCTGGGTTTTAGCTACGTGACGCCCATTCGAGGCAGTGGGGAGTGGGCACTTTAAATCCACTGCAAACTCTTGAACACTGCTGGGTCCAATCACTGACTTCTCTGCACCAACCCAAGAGGAAAGCAACTCACTCCACTGAAGCCACCAGAATTACACCCAGCATGTATCTGGCCCACTGAGTTAACCCTCCCAGCTCCCAGCCTTGACAACGCTGCTTTCAAATGCAGACAGACGCGCTGGTTTCACAACAATGGAGACTTGCGGACGAGACAGAGTGGGTGTGTGCTGTAACAAAGAGCTGGGGCTGCTTTGCCAGACACTGTGGGCTGGAAATCCTGTCAGGAACAGGCAGCAAGTTTCTTTTCGGGACTTGATTGCTTGGGTAGCGAGGTGGAGCCGGAGCTCTGTAAGCACAACTCGGCAGGATTTCCCTGTCCCACGGGACTGCCTCCTCCTCTCTGTCCAGCCCTTCGGAGAATGTGTTGAGGGAAATAAAGGTGAAGCTCTGAGCTGAGGCCAGGCATTGTTAGTAAAATTGCAGTGTCTTGAGGCTCCATCTTCTTCAGGGTCGATGGGTCATCACAGGCTTCTGCAAGGCACCAAGACACTGAATTGAAAACCTCAGGGCTACAGGATCGAAGACATGAATCTCATTCGCCCCGGGACTCGCACTGTTTGCTTTCCATTTCCCTTCTCCCAAGCTGCGTGCCTCTCCTCCTGCAATCTCCACTCGCCGTGGGCTGCCCTCGCTGCCCCTTCCAGAGCAGGAGATGAAGCCACCAGCATGGCTCCCGGGGGAGACGCCCCTGGAAGATCCAACTGCCTCCTTTCATCATGCCCATGTCATGGTCTCGTGCGTGCTGCTGTCCTAGGCACATGCCTTGAGATCGGCTCTGCACTCAACAGCTCCATTTCTTGCCTAGCAGGCTCCAGTGACTGCACACTGGCCAAGGGCGGGCAGGCTGAACCACACCACAGAGGAGTGGTTGCTGCTCTCTGGGCACCATTGGTGTCTCATAGGTTTCAGCAGTGGAGCCCCATGGAGGCACCATGCAGGGGGGAGCTGGAGCCGGTTCCCACAGGTTCCCAAGAACCGGTTGCTAAAATTAGACCTCCGTGGAGAGCCGGTTGTTAAAGGGCCAGGGGTGGGCAAAGATCTGTTGCTCCCAGGAGTCCCAGCTGGGGAGGCTGAGTCTCCCCCGGTCCTTCCCCCGCTTCCCCCCAGCTGCAGCACGGCCAGCCGTCGGCACCAGCTGGGCAGCTGAGCTCGGGAGTCGTCCTGCTGCCGCTTTTTGAGGCAGCAGGTGTGTGTGGGGGGTCGTGCTGCAAGCTCCAGGGCTGGCCGGGGGGGAGGGGGCAAGTGAGACCATTGGCCCAGGCCCTGCAGGGCCCCTGGCCCCACGAGGATGTCTCCCCTGGGCCTCCCCTGCTTCCCCTACCCCGTAGAGCTGCAGCACGGCCAGTAGCTGGGCAGCTCAGCTGAGCTCTGGGCTGCCAGCAAGGTAAGGGGGCTGCAAGCTCCAGGCCTGTGTGTGTGTGGGGGTAAGTGGACAATTTGCCCCAGGCCCCTGGCCCCATGAGGATGTCTCCTCCCAGCCCCCCCAGTCCCCACCCCCCTGCAGAGCTGCAGCACGGCCAGTAGCTGGGCAGCTCAGCTGAGCTCTGGGCTGCCGGCAAGGTAAGGGGGCTGCAAGCTCCAGGTCTGTGTGGTGGGGCGGGTAAGTGGACAATATGCCCCAGGCCTCTGGCCCCATGAGGATGTCTCCTCCCAGACCCCCCAGACCCCCCGCCCCCGCAGAGCTGCAGCATGGCCAGCAGCTGGGCAGCTCAGCTGAGATCCTGAGTCGTCCTGCTGCTTTGAGCTGCCAGCAAGGTAAGGGGGGAAGGGGCTGCAAGCTCTAGGGTTGCCGGGGGGGCGAGTGGGGCAATTTGCCCCAGGCCCTGCAGGGCTCCTGGCCCCACGGGTATGTCTCCCCCTGCCCTGGCCCCTCCCCCGTTCCCCCCTCTTAAATCAGAACTTTAATAGGGAACCGGTTGTTAAGATTTTGGCAGGTCATCACTGGCACCATGTGTATCTTGACCAACATTAGAGGGGTGAAATACAGTTTGCTAAGACATCTGTGCTAATTTAGTGATGTAGCGAAATGCCCAGACCCTATATGGCCAATCAGCAAGAACTCTAAGCAACCCTCCGCTCCTAAAGTGCAGGACAGGACCCCCAGCTGCAGGAATGACCTCTTTGCACACCCCTCCCCCCCACACTCAGTTGGTGCACTGAGCTGAGCCAGACCAGAGACTGAATATAGCCTTGAAAATGTGGCCCATCTTCATAACACCAAGCACTAGAAACTGACTTCAAGAGAAGCTATTTGCTAGGGTTGAAAGTTCAGCCACTGATGGTTCGCCCCCCCCCCACGCCCAGGCCTCCCACCATAGCCAGCCTCCCCTGGCCTTTGAGACTCCTGAGAACCACAGGGATAGGGCCAGTGAGGTTTCTTGGTAAGGAAAAAGTCCGACTGATTCATGGCTGTGGATCCGGACTGCCCCTTGTGAGCCTAGCGCTGGAAGCTTTGGGACCACCTGTATCAAGTCGGTTCCAAGAGCCCAAGCCAGTGTATTGACGGAAGAGCTCTCTCAGGAGGTCAGGTATTGGGGGGGAAACAGGTTGGAGCGCTATGCCTAGTATTTAGGACATGGAGTCTGGAGTTCACAGTGCTGCTACGAGAGGCCACCTGACATTGTGACTGTGGCCACAGCAGCTCAGGCTGTTGATGAGTCTATGGATTAGACTTGGTCTACACCAAAGTTAGGTCAGCACGTTGCCCTGTGGTTGGCCACACTCCTGCGTGACATTGCCATGGCAACCTAACCCGCACGGTGGCTGCAGCTGTGTTGACAGAAGAAGGCTTCCATCGCTGAAGCGCCTGTCTGTCGGGGAAGTGGTGGCCTACACTAAAGGAAACCCCATTTCTGTTGGTGTGGGCTGTGTCTATACCATGGCGTCATACTGGCCAATACAGTGACAGAGCTATGTCGGTACAGCCCCCTGTACTGTACATGTACCTGTAGGGTTAGACTCCCATTAGGATTCTTTTAAGCATGTTGAGCTTGAATGATTGGAACGGGGGTGCAGGGAGGATCATAGAATATCAGGGTTGGCAGGGATCTCAGGAGCTCAGCTAGTCCAACCCCCTGCTCAAAGCAGGGCCAATTCCCAACTAAATCATACAGAATCATAGAATAGCAGATAGAATCATAGAGTATCAGGGTTAAACTGGAGCCACGTCTCCTGCTACGCTGAGTGGGAAATCGAGGCCTGGGGCCTAACTCTTTAGCGTGTACGCAGCTAATCATCCGAGGGCCCTGGAGCGCACTGTCAATGCCTTTTGAACAGGGTTCTCTCTTCTTTGCAGAATATGGCCCCGAGAAGAACGCAGCAGGTGGGGGCGGGGCCATCCACGGAGCAAGCCTACATCTCCAAGGTGGTTCTGCTGGGGAGCGCGGCTGTGGGAAAGTCAAGCGCAGCCTTCCGCCGTGTGAAAAACGACGTCAGGGAATCCGTGCCCACTGTGGGATGTGAGTGTGTGGCAGCAATGAACCAATCCTTTGGTGCAACACAAAGGGCCTGATCTGCGTCTCCCTTGTAGCAGGAGTGTCTCTGCTGAAGTCAGCGGAGCGACGCTAGCGTGAAGTCTGGTTTTGCTTAAGCTCTCAGGCCCAGCAGAGAAGCAGCAGGACGTCACTCAGCAGGCAGGGTTAGGGGCTCCAGCTGGCAGCTCTGGCGGCTAACGGAACGTGACCCAACAGACCCCCAACGGTACAGCCCGTGAGCACGGGGTTAGTTTGGTTTCTCAGCTCAGGCACAGGACTGACAACGGCGAGATCCGGAAAAGTCTGGTTAAGGCGGCGCAAGCTGTGCAGGCTGATGTGCCCATTTTAAAAGCTGGGCCTTGTCTGATGCTGCTCTTCAGAGCTGGATCTTTAGGCACCAACCTAAGAAGCACGTCTGAAAAAAGTCAGGCCTCAGCATCTCCTGCTCCACCGACACCAGTGGCAAAGGGCCTTTGGAGTTCACTGGCAGGGAGGCTCAGGCCACAGGCAGGACACATTTCTCTGCTGGGGTAGATTGGAGACAGGAAATCATGAACAGGGGACCAGCAACACAGCTGTGTTCATTGTGGAGTCAGAGTGACAGCTAGCGGTTCATTGCAGGTAGTGCAGCATTTAAATAGGTCACCTCAGCGGAGAGTTTTGGTCTACACCTGCAGTTCTGAGTAACCCAAGAGAGTGTTCACCATTTACTATTAAATGTTATAGATTTTCCCCTCTGCGTTCTCTCCGTGCTCTCCCCCTAGTCCTGGCTCTCCCAGCTGCCCCCACAGAAATACTACCAATCGCACTGCATTATCTCTGGATGGGTGCCAGTCCCAGTCCCAGCGCTCACTGCGACATTGCACCACGTTCTTACTCTCGCTGCACAAACTGACACAGGCGCATCCTGGAATCCCAGGAACTGCGCTTCAGAGTCCGATCTAGTGGGTTTGGGTTGGAACCACCCCTTGTAGAATTCCTGGGTGTCAGAAAAACAGACGTAACACTCTGTTCTGCCCTGTTTGTGACAGAGGACGTATGACAACGGAGCCTCAACGGATGACATTTAAAAGGCTATCTTCCCAGACTCCCAGCAGCTCTGCCCATGATATCGCTCCAGTCACTCTAGTCAAAGCAGCCCATCTAGCCTCTCCAATGTGATCAGCAAACCTGCCTTTGACATTTTCCTTGTGTTTCAACAGACAACCACTCACACTAGAACTAGGTGAAATTTCAGCAGAACATTTTTTCTGAAAAAGCTGCAGATCCAGGGACACGACCACATTTTAGGAGTTCATGGTAACAGTGTTCATGTAGCCAGGTTGGTCCCAGAATATTGAAGAGACAAGGTAGGTGTTTTATTGGACCAATTTCTGTTGGTCGAGAGGACTAGGGTGACCAGATGTCTCAATTTTACAGGGACAGTCCCAATATTTGGGGCTTTATCTTATCTAGGTGCCTGTTACCCTCCACCCCCATTCCGATTTTTCACACTTGCTGTCTGGTCACCCTAGAGGGGACAAGCTTTTGAGCTTTACAGAGCTCTTCGGGCTCTGGGTAGGAAGCGGAGGATTTAGCTGTAATACTCCGGTTCCTTCCTCAGACCTGAAGAAGAGCTCTGTGTAGCATGAAAGTGTGTCCCTTCCCCCAACAGAGGTTGGTCCGAGATAAGATCTTATCTCACCCACCTTGTGAGTTCATGGTAGTTTCACTGAATTGTTTTTTAAAAAAATCACAATGTTTCATTTTTTTGGTTTGAAATGACTTTCAAAAATTCCTTTAGTCTTATTTAAAAAAAAATTATTTAGAATGGTCCAAGTTAAAATAAATGTTTCATTTGACCCAGAATAAAATTTCTCTCGACGTAGAGTCAAAATCTTTGAAACATTTCATGTGGTGTTGGACTTGCAATCAATTTTGTTTTGACTTTTCAAATTGCCAACAACAAAACCAAACCACCATTATTCACCCAGTTCTGCTACGCGCTCCCATCATCAGAAGCAAAAACATTCATCTCAGTAGGCAACATTGGTGGAAAACATGGCTTTAGTTTTTAGTGGAGATGTCAACCCAAGGTCGGTTAAGTCTCTTTAGGAAGTTTTGCAAGCTTACAGACCCTGGTATGAGCTAGGGAGGCCATTGATGTTCATGGGACTGATCCCCACCTGTTAGATGTTGACTTCAATGGAGGCAAGGCCAATTTACATAAGCAAGGATCTGGCTCTGTGTCTTTACGTCAGAAATAGGCAGAAAGACCCTTTTCTTCCTGTTTTAAAGAAGGGCCCCGACCTTTGCCAGGAGAGTGGGGATGGAGGGCCCAAGGGGTCTCCCTGCTGCCACACACACCAGGCAGTCACAGTGCCTACACCAAGGAGTGCGGTGTCATTCGCCTACGTTACTTGGCACTCAGAGAAAGCTTCTGTCCCTCCCAGGCTCTCTGGAGAGCTATGGCTCTGTACTGCCCCCTTTACCTCAAGCCCGTGTATTTGTCAGACAATCTGGCCCTTAACAGATGGCTTCTGCCTGTCTACTGTGCACAGCCGCACATTTGAGCTGCTATAGCACTTTCAGACCAAGGATCTTCAAACATTTTGCAGACATTTGCTGGCTTTCGCAGCACTCCAGGGAGGTGGATTTTAATTAGACCCATTATCCATCTGGGCAAGCTGAGACAGGAAGGTTAGGGGCTAGGCTGGGACTTGGCCCACACATTTGCCTGGGGGAGTATGGGAGGCAAGGCCTCTGCCCCCTTTACGCCTCTGGGCCAGGTGTGCAGGAGCAAGCGTGCCCCTCTCACTTCCCTAGAGCAGGGAGAGAGGGAGCAGGCATGGCCTTGGTGTCACCCCCGCCCACTGGCCAGCAGAGCCCTGCCAGTTTGGGGGTGGGGCAGGTTTGCTGGCATGGGCTAAGAGCAAGAACAAGCAGTTGTAGCTCAGAAGCATCTGAGCACCTCCCCGGGGCTACTCCTGGGACAGCGCTGCTTCTGTATAATCAGGGCTGTGCTTAGGGGCCCACGCGAGCCTTAAGTGACTTGCCCAAGGTCATGCAAATCAGTGTCGGGGAGATTGCAGTATTTCTGTTACAGCAGCACCCAACAGGGGCCAGGCACTGTACAGCTGGATTAGAACTCAAGACTCCTAATTCCCACCCTGCCATCACATTTCCTCCAGCTAGACAGCTGCAAAACCAAAGCTTGCTAATGCCACTAATATTGATGGACTGAGCAAGAACCATTGTTCTCATTCCTCTTCCCCTCCCCATCTCCCAGCTACACCCTGCTGATGTGCATTGGTGTACTACCGGGTTGTGATTGGGTAAGACCAGGTCACCAGCCTGTTTGTTACATTGCTTTTGGTGGGGGAGGGGGTGTTTTAATTCTCTCTCTCTCATCCTCCCTCCCCCTGCAGCCCTTTCCAACCGAATCTCGACACCCATCTTTCACACAGATCACCGAGATGAAGGTTAACATTAATTAAGGTGCATGCTATGGCTTTCTCAAGGAGCTGTCCCATCTCTGTCACTTCCAGGTTCTTTCTTCACCCAGCTGGTATGTTTAGAGACTGCCACGATCAAGCTTGTGATCTGGGACACTGCAGGACAGGAGAAGTACCATGAGGGGTTTGCCATCTTTATTACAGGGGGGCGAGTGCTGCCCTTCTTGTATTTGACATAGCCAGAAAGGTAAGAGCAGCAATGGCTTGTTCTCCTGCCTCTCTCCTCCAGAAGGGTTTGTCTTTATCTTTCTAAAATATCCCAACTGAATCTTGATTATGCAGCTACGCCACTGGTAGGCTGCAATAGTTCTAGTGTAGGGTCGCTTCCCAATACGTCTCCAGACATTTCAACCAAGACTGCTTTTTCCTGCACACATCACGTAAGGGCTACACATCATGGGCAGGTTTATCCTTCTCTTCTGGTAAAGGTGGGTGAAGACATGCAAGGAACTGGTACAGACATTTCACTGACAGTGGACAATAAATGCTCACGCTTTCCCCCTCAAAGCCAAGATTTCTCTGTCTACCCCTGCCTCCCAGCCCAGTCCAGCTCACCAGCCAAGTAGGTAATGAGGGAGCATCACTAAGTGCTCTTTGTTCCCCTACCCTCATGTAACCCCACACCTGGGTGTGGCGTCCTGTCCCATCTAGTGGCACCGACACCACTTAGAGCAGAGGTAGGCAACCTATGGCAAGGGTGCCGAAGGTGGCACGCAAGCTCATTTTCAGTGGCACTCACACTGCCTGGGTCCTGGCCACCGGTCCGGGGGGCCCTGCATTTTAATTTAATTTTAAATGAAGCTTCTTAAACATTTTAAAAACCTTATTTACTGTACAGACAACAATAGTTTATTTGACATATTATAGACTTGTAGAAAGAGACATTCTAAAAACATTAAAAGGTATGACTGGCATGGAAACCTTAACTTAGAGTGAATAAATGAAGACTCGGCACAGCACTTCTGAAAGGTTGCCAAGCCCTGACTTAGAGAGAGATAAAATGAGTTACACTAATGTCTGTTTCTGATGGACTGTTCCAGGGGGACATGTCGCATGATCTCCCACTACGTTATGAAGGTTTTTTCCCTTTTACTAGTAATATGCAACCCACAGGAACCGCAACACCGAGGGCCATATGTCTGTATTACTGCCATGGTAGTTACAGAAGGAGGAGACCATAGGCTGCTGACGAGTAACATCTCACAGTAACAGAGCTTTATGGAAGAGGTAGACCAAGCTACTAAGAATCCTTGCCCCATCACAAGAGAGCCCAATCACCTCAGCCCATCACCTGTAGGCTGGGTCTACGACCCACTGGGGATCCATGGTGGTTGGGTCATGTCTGATGGAGGAGAAGTCATCCTTGGCTTTGGGGAAGCAAGTATATTTAGAGCTGGTTCCATGCTGAGTAGTGCTCCTAGCATCACTATCTGTCAAGTGCATTACCCATTTGTTTCTACAATTTTACCCCTCACCTGCCAATCTCCTTTGGGCCATGTGACAGCTGCTGAGTATATGTTGGTTTAACGTCGGTGTGTGTGTGTCTCTCTCTCTCACCTTTCCAGGCAACTTTTGCAAGAGCAAAGCTATGGTTGAGGGAATTAGAGAAGGAATTTCTTCCCGATGAGCTCGTGATTGTTTTAGTCGGCAATAAGATAGATCTTGCTGCTCAGCGGGAATTCACCTTTGAGGTAAGTGCACTGCAGTAAAATCTCAGCACTTGGCAGATTCTCTCTTTCAAAAACACCACGGCAGCCTGTGTCCCAAGTGCTGCACTTCAGGCTTTCACACTGAACAGTTTATAAGTAAATGTTTATGTGAACACCATTCTCCTAGCAGTGAGCAATATAGCAAGGCCCCACTGGCTGCCAGCGATGTTAGAGGTCATAAATCCCATTTTGCCATCTGTTTCAGCTGCTAACTTTCTTGGATCTTAGAGACCTTTCTGAGCTTTGGTGGGTTTGTTCAGAGGGTTCAGAGTGTGCATCGGTAGGTTTCCATGTCAGACAGAATGTTCCCAGATGTTGCTTCAAAACTTGCCATCGACGAGTCGATGCAGAGAAAAATACATGGATGCTTTGAATTATATTAAAAAAATTCAGCAGCCTCACTAGAAGCTGATGCTGCATCACTGACCACCAAGTTCAATGAATGAGAACCGCATGGGACAAAAGAAGCTCGAGGGTTTAACTCTCGGATCCGTGTCTGCACTCCTCTGTTCTTTCCTCTCACGTTGGCACCATGATCATAGCCCTGACCTCTCATGTCAGCTATCGCAATTCCTGTATCTTCCAGCTTTTTAAGAAGCACATTTGTCATACCAGCTCCTGGAGTATCATCAATGTCAATAAATTCTAGAAAATGCTCTGTGACAGTCACCATTGCAAGGACATTTTCACTAGGTTCTTCTCTTGTTACAAAATGCACCATTAAAGTCATTTATTGCATATGGCTGATGTTAGGTGTGCAGCCCAGAAGTCAACTGCTGCAAATGGACCATTTTGAGTACCACTACAAATTCTTTTTCCCCTCTCCTGCTGGTAAAGGCTCACCTTAACTGATCACTCTCATTAGAGTGTGTATGGTAACACCCATTGTTTCAGGTTCTCTGTGTATATATAGCTTCCTCTTGTATTTGCCACTGCATGCATCCCATGAAGTGGGCTGTAGCCCCACAGCTTATGCTCAAATCAATTTGTTAGTCTCCAAGGTGCCACAAGTCCTCCTGTTCTTTTTAGTAATATCTTGCTGACTTCAAATCTGCCACAATCTTCTGTTTGATTTTTGATACCAGTAACTATATGATCTCATTTTGAATGGTTTTTCCAAGGTACTGGTGTATGTACATTTCTTGAGTGGTGACTCTTCTTAGATGCTCCTGGAGTACAGCATCAAACTCAGCCATCATCAGCGCCACAGTTTTAAGGAAGTTTCCATTGTTTGGCCCAGACAGCTGATCTGAAGTGCTAGGTTTTGGGTCGGAAGCATTTTCAGAACATTTTGCCAGTACAGAGACTCTGATGCAATCTTCTCTTCATGCTGATCATCTAGGGTGGCCTTTAACCTTAGTCTCATCTCAAGCTCTTTCCACCTATGCAATGCTCTCTGGTGATTTGCTGCCTTCTCATGGCATGCCAGATTTCTTGCCAGATTTTTCCAGTCCTTTGTTTCTGTAGAACTCAATAGGCTGGAACATTAGACTGGAAGAGTTTGCAACAAAAACAGTATGCAGCATTCTGGGTTTCTGAGTACATAAGCCGTGGCCTCTCCACTTTGTCACCATTGGGGATTTCACGCCAGTAATGTGTTGGATGGAAACTTCTATTTTCATTGTCTTTGGGGAACATGAAGTTTCACTTGCTGTGGCCCATGCAGAACAAGGAAGTCCCTCAGGCTACTGCTCAAGTGGGTCCACAGTCCTGGATCATCTAGACTTAAGGAACTAAACTCAGCAGCAGCTGCTTCTTGTGCCTCCACCACACTCTTCTCTGATCTACGCTTTTCTTCAGGAATGTGCACGGTTACAGCCATTTGAGATGGGAGATATGGATGCTGCAGTAGCTGCCAGGTCACCTGCACTCTGACTAACTGGAAGATCAGGCATCTCCTCACCACTCACATCATCACTGGGGCCGGAAGGCTCACGGTGAACATTTGTGTCTATGTATCTCAGGAGAGCTCCTTCCTGCTTAGATAGAAAAGCTTCCTTTGCTTTCTTTCTTTTTCTGAATGCTGCCCCAGAGGGGCGTTTTCTTCTTTCACTCATGACTGCTGTTCTGTGCCAGCTAGAGTGGCTCTCAACACTCAGTGGAAGGGGACAAATAAGCAGGCTGGTAGCAGGGCCTGAGTGAGGGAAGATATCAGCATCTTAAGGGCCTAACTGGCTCCTATTATGTCAGGTGACTGCCTGTTCTCCTCAAGCGGGTTCAGGGAAGCAGCAGGAAACAGGAAGCTCCCTAAGAAGCTGGTGTGAATCAGTCCAGGCTCCTGGGGGTGCTGGAGAGGTACATAAGAGGCGCCTCCTCCTCTCTTTCCCTGCAGCTCCTGCTGCTTTCTGTCATTCCCTCTCACCTTTTCTCCTGCCTCCTGTTATGTCTCTTGTGCCCTCCTTCCTCCAGCACAGCACTCCACCAGCTCTGTGCATCTAGAGCAGGGAGAATACATATGCACCAGCACCAGACACATTTTCTACACTCTGGGTCCTAGTGGTGCCCGCCCACAGTCTGGCACCTGAGGCTGCCACCTCAGTTTGCCTCATGGTAAGGCCAGCCCTGGGAATGAATATCTGTGATTTCAGCTACAGAGTTCTTCCAAACATTTCACAGTGACGGTGCAATGTGGTGTTAAATTTCAAATGACATATTCCACATCACCTTTTAAATAAGTATCAGTCACCACACTGGTGAGTATGTCATGCCCGACAAGAGTCGCTGACACAGAGTAACAAACCACTAGTGGGCCTCTGTGTCAAACATGGGTAGAGTCTTCAGTGCCGTTAACCCCCCACCCATCCACACACAAACCCACCCACTTTGCAGTGAGGGTGCAGAATAAACGATTCCAGTGCTGATAGGCCTCCAGTGTCTTCCCACAAATCCCCTGGTGCGCCCAGAAGGAGAGTGCGTGGAGTTCTCCCACAATCCCCTGGGAAGGAATTAGAGTGGTTCAGCGTACTGCAGCAGACAGAACCACGGGCTGTGCCTCCAGAAGCCAGAGCAACACAAACGGGAGTGCGCAGCACCAGTGGGGACACAATTTGGCAGGGAGTTGCCATGTGGCTGCTGCCAGCCAGGCTAGGTCAACTTGGGTGCCAGTCACCTGAGCTAGCGCTTTGAAGACATACAAGGGTGAAATACAGCTACAGCCGCAGGCTGTGTGTCAGCTGGACACGTGATCAATAGCACGTGCCCTTGCCTAGCACCATTTGATCATGCAGACAAAGGTTGTTGTGATGCCTCTTCTCCAGGGCTCTGGTGGGGGTTAGGACTGGCTGGAAAACAAGACTTCCACTGTGTGAGAAACAGAGTCACCAGGCAGAGCAGGGATTCAAACCTGGGCTTCCCACACCCCCAGTGATCGTGCCACACACAGAGCTGTTGGCTAATCTGGGCTGGGAGGAGGGGGAGAAATGGGTTCTCACCCCAACGCCAGCCTGGACTTGAAGAACGTTCTTGAGGAAAGTTGTGGAAACGTGCGTGTTTGGCTTAAAACCACGTTTCTGCTTTGCCACACCAGCATTTTCCAATAGAAACACGTTGGCAAAGAATCCCTGACCAGCTCTAGTGGAGATTGGAGTAGGGTGAGCAGGGGGCAGGGAGGCTGCGCGCAGTAGCCTTATCTGCCAACTTCCTGACTTGTGGGCTTCAAATCTCAGCCCAGGAGAGCCTGTTAGTGCATCTATGGTTGCAGTTGTGCTCCTGCTTTGACCCTGTGGTATTAATGTGTTGACACCTTTCTTCTCACCCCCCCCCCCACACACACACTTTGGACAAGATCTCGCAGTAGTTTTAATGGTGTGTGGCGGGAGGGAGTTGATTCACTTATGTCTGAGGAGCACAAAAGAGCTGAAGGGACTTTGCTCAGGTTTACTGAATTTTTTACCTAAGTTCCAGTGGAGACCAAGCATGGAAAGCTTGATCTGAAAAGGCACAGGATCATGAGCTTGTGAAAACGGACTTTAACTGAAGCCATTTTACCATCTGAGCTACAGTATTTACACTGCAGCCAACGCTGCAAGATAAAGCCAGGGTGAGATGTACTGTCAATAGGAGCACTGCACATGCAGCGAGAAAACACCCCTGGAAGGGGTCACAGCTGAGGGTCTACAGGGCATTTGCTATAACCAGTGCTCAAGACTCAGTGAATTGGTTCAATGACCCCACATTTGGGAAGTGCAGGGGCTCATTTCACTGCAGCTGTAGCAGCCACCAGCCAGTCTCTGCTATTTCAGGAGGGTGAAGTCATCCTCCTGTACACATGTGCTTACAGCACGTCACATGATCTCACCGCTAAACTCCTGCTGTTGCTTATACACATCGTCCCAGCCCAGACAGACTCAGCCCGGGGAACCGTTACAGAGTTCCATGGCTGAAGTATGCCACATTGACTCAGCTGGGGCTGAACCTAGCAACTTTGCTTGCACTGTGGTGGGTTCACCGCAATTGAATTACTGACAAACGGCCACACTCCTGCACTGAGGTGCTGCATCTGCAGCTGGTTTTGAGCTTCATTGCTTTGCAAAGGTGTCAATTGTATACGAGCTTCTCCTCTAGACAGACAGTACGGAAAACTTCCCAGCTTGCTTCCCTATGTCAGGGTATAGGGAATTCAGAGGCCGTCACTGGCCTGTGTTGAGATACAGCAAGGGGGGCCACCTTGCTATTAGCATCAGCCATCAACTCAAGTATTACAGACAAGTGCACTTAGCACCACATGGAGAAAGAGGAACCTCCCATCACCTGTGTTGAGGCCAGGACAGCTCCTAGCAGTGTGCAGGCTTGGTCCTGGATGTGTCACACAGGCATGTCAGCGCCCCATCCCCTGGTGTATTTTCTCAAGGAGCCAGGGTGGATCTGTTTCGATGGTGGACTAAGCATGCTTCTCTCTTCCCCTCCTGCTTGGGTGGCACATTAGCCCCCCTTGCAGTGGGTTTTGTTGTAAAGACACATTTAGAGGCATGAGGCAGTTCACACCTCTCAGAGTGGTTGTTTCTGGCCATCTGCTGGCTCAAGCCCGGTCATCACTACAGCCTTCTGTCAGCATGGCTGGATTGGGGGGTGACCCCTGTGTAACACCCCTGTGCCTGCACCAAGCCTGGAGTGCCAATACACAGCAGAACTGCACTTCTACTGGGACAGCTTGTTTCCCCTGCGGCGGTGGGGAGAGTCTGGAATAATCCATGGGGGCAAAGCCTTTCAAGGGAGGGCCAGACCCCAGGCAGACATCGCCACGTTGGTTAGTCTCAGTTCACATTTTCCATCCACTGCCCTGCAGCCAGGAGGGTCAGAAGTGGGACCCCAGGCACTGAAGCCTTAGGCCTGGGTCTCTAGTTTTTCTATGCACTGATCTGGCTCTGGGAAGTGAATCAGCCCTGCCTCCAGCATAGACCTGTCAGGCACAATCCATCACCCACATCCCAGGCAGCTCAAAACCAAAAGGGAAGGGAGAGGCTTATCTGAAAGGGTCCTCAGGAGACAGGCCACCCTCCAGCAGGAGCAGATCACTGGCTGGGCTCTGGGTCACACAGAGAATCCAGGGGTTTGTCTAAGGGGCTTTCCTCTTAGGAACTCCTAGGCTGCTGCCTCTTCCTGCTTAAATACCTGCCCTGCTACGCCCAGCTGGAAGCTGGCTGCCTCTAATTGGCAGGCTGAGCGGGGCCTCTGGGGCCTGGCTCCCTTTGCAGAACATTAACCCTTTTCCTCTCTGATTGAGCGTGGGACACATTCACCCCAGCGCTGACACACTCCAGAAGCCTTCTCAGCCCCTGGGCTGTCGTTCCATTTGCTTCCTGCCCAGCAGCCTCACTGTGCGCAAGGCTTGTGTCACTTTTGGAGGTGGAGAATTTCCCCCACCCGCTTCAGTGGAGTGACTCCTGAGTTACCCTGGGGGGAGAAAGGAGAATCCGGCCCCTAATTTGTAGCAGTTGCTGCTTTCCCCAGCAGCGGCTGTTCATGCTGCAGGAGCTCAGGGCTGGGCTTTCTCCCTGGGCTTCTGTTTCCCTGCAGGCTGCACGGTGGGGCTCTCCATGGTCAGTAGAAGCAGAGGCCAGTGGGCAGCTCTCAGCACCCAAGTTGCTCCCCCAGAGGACAGAGCAGCTTCCTGCCTCCTTCTGTGCTGCCTGCCCAGCAGCCCCTTTCTCGCCCGCTCCAGCCCTCTCTGCCCGGAGCCGCCTGAGGCGCAGCCAGGGAAGCGCCCGGCCGGCTGGGGGCAGCTCGTGTTCCTTCCCGCCCGGGGAACGTTCTGTGCCTGCTGAGAGCCCCTTCCCCCACTCGCCAGGGGTCCCGCACGCTGTGTCCTGCCACAGCCCCACAAGCCAGGCTCTGCAAAGGGGCTGCCCGCCGCCCAAGCTGGTGCCTGCTGCCGCGGGAGCCGCCACTTCAGGGCTGGGTAACAGGCTGCCACTACCCCCCCACCTGCAGTAACCAGGCTGTTAGTGTCCGGTCACTACATCTGACCGAACACGCCAGGTTCCCTTTTCAACTGGACTTTCCGGTCAGAAACCGCACACCTGGCAGCCCTCATTTCTGATTCTGTGCTAAGCGGCTGCGTGTTGCTCCCACTGCCAAGCGTGGTGCGCGACTCGTATCCCCCTTTTCCAGAGGCGCTTGCAGCCCACTGAAGCCAATGGCGCTAGGCGAGTTTCACCGCAGCGGATCTGGCCTACTCCGCAGTGTTTCTCAAGTACCGTAGCGCAGCCTGGCACTCCGGGCTGGCTGCCAGTGGGCATGAGGCGGCAGGATAGCAGCGGGAGCTCAGCCCAGCCAGCTCAGTGCGGGGCAGCAGGCATGCAGTGTTTAAAGGAGATCAGGGACATTGGACATGGCAGTTTGGTGGAAGGGGAAGTCAGGCCAGCGTGGATTCAGCAGAGGGTGACCAGATGTCCCGATTTGATAGGGATAGTCCCGATATTTGGGGCTTTTTCTGACCTGACTAATAGGCAAATCTCATGCAGAGCGGCAGGGGTGGGCCGCGGTGAGTGACTAAAGAGCTGGGAATTAGAGACGCCAGGTCAGGCCTCAGCAGAGCAGTAAGTGTTTCTTGTCCTAGGAGGTGGGTGGAACTGCACAGATGCGCAATGGCAAGATGGCTGCCATCTGGACTGCTGCAGAGCCAGCTGTGTGGGGCCTGCTGAAATGGTCATCTTGATTCACCAGCGTATTACTCCTGCTGGCATGACACATTGGTCAGGGAGTAGGGCCAGTTATATTCCACCTGCTTTCAGATGGATTCAGAATCCAGACTAAAGCGCTGGCTCCTCTGCCCTGTGATCACGTCAAAGACTTTATTGTGTGGAAGAGAAATTGTTCAGGAAAAGAGATGCAATCTCAGGGAAAGTGGCGCCACTCGGTTCTAAAGATCCTACTGCCCAGGAGAGTTG
The DNA here is from genome assembly GCF_016161935.1 of Mauremys reevesii. Lineage (NCBI taxonomy): Eukaryota > Metazoa > Chordata > Testudines > Geoemydidae > Mauremys > Mauremys reevesii. The sequence continues at coordinate 1,857,237 of NC_052633.1, forward strand.
AGATAAGTCTGATTCGTTTCAAGTCACAGCAGACACGTGCGGGCTCAGTTTCTAAATTTTTAATTATTTTTGGTTTGTATAAAGGCCCATGTTCTAGGAAGATAATTAACATGGAAATTTGTATTTCTTTCCCCCAGCAATTTTCTGGCACAAATCATGTTAGATTTAAGAGCAAAAGCCAGAGATGGGGACAAATGGGGAACAGGGGAGAGAAAAAGAAAAATCAGACAAGAGGGAAATTGTCTGCAAAAATACTGGAGTTATCAACTGCTCTTTGGTTTCTATCATTTATAGCCACAAAGATACTGTACATTGAAATGAGACCAAACATTTTCATGTGCCTAGAAGAGAGGCTGGGATGTGGAAGGGAGAGAGGAGAAGGGTCTTTTCTATCATCATTCAAATTCATTCTTTGTCTTGGCCATTTCATTCATCTTGAAGGGATTCACTGCTTTCTTCTAGAGGAAGCAAGCTTGCCTGTGTCCATAGCCCGACTTCGGGAGCTCTCACGACAGCTCTCCTCCAGCCAACCCGTCCACAGGTCTGATTCACGCCCGTATACCAGGAAGGGTCGATATCAGGGTCTAGAAGGCAAAGGCCAGGAAGTCTTTAGAACGTGAGGCTGAGGACTAATTCTCCTGAGCATGTGTCACAGCCACCTGCTTGGGATGGAGAAGGAGGGACTTCGAGCTAAAACCATGGACTGGTCAGCTGGAGTTAAAGCTCCCAAGCTGTAGGCTGTGATCGCTCATATCCTCTGTGGCTCAGGCCCCGACCTGTAACATACACTTGCCAGTGGTTGCATCTGCCTTGTCATTGCGGTGGTGAGCAGGTGGCGTGGCCTTCGCTTATTTTAAAATGACAATGTCTTTTGCACAGTAATGAAGGAGGAAGGGGTAGCCATACAGAGGAGGACTGGGTGACTCAGGGCACTGGGAATGGGGTGCAACCCTCTTCCCCTGGCTGGTTCCGTTGTGCCGGCCCTATGGAGAAGCACAGGACTCGATTCTCCGGGGACTGCCGTCCAGCCCCTTTCACAACCACCGCTAAAAACCAACAGCAGGCACTGTATGTATACTGTATGTATAAATATCTCCTGTCTGTGTGTTCCATTCTATGCATCCGAAGAAGTGAGCTTTAGCTCACGAAAGCTCATCTTAAATAAATTTGTTAGTCTTTAAGGTGCCACAAGTACTCCTGTTTTTGCGGATACAGACTAACACGGCTGCTACTCTGAAACTTACACTTGTGTTGACGCCTCACGCAGCCAGATGACTTGGTCATTTATTTCCTAGGCTGAAGACCTCTGTCTATTTCTGAACCACTTCAGTGTTTTAAGCAGGTCAGGAACTTGGATAGAAAATAACAATGAACAGAAGTAATAGACCAAGAAGCTTTTCAAAGCAATTCTTTTCTTACAATGTCTTATGGTCATTCACCAAGGTATACAAAAGGAAGAGCAATCAGAGCTAGTCGGGAATGGTTTTTACTCAGTGTTTCTCATCAGAACATGCTGATTTATCAAAAACCAAAATCTCTCATGCAAAAGGGTCAGTTTTGATTAATTTCTCGACTTGACTTTTTTTGAAAATGTTCAGAATGTTTTATTTTAGCATTTTTTGAAATGAAAAGTTCTGATTCCTAAACAACTTTTCATTTCAAAATTTCAGCTAGCGATAGTTAAAGAAATTAAGAGTCAAAACTGAAATAAAACACTTTGAAATGATCAAAATGAAACATTTTGATTGACCCAAACTGATTTTATTTTCAAATTTTCAGTTTAGGAAATTTTGAGATTTTGACTTCTCATCCCGAGTCAGGATGGGGAAAAAATTTTAAATATTGAAATACTTTTATGGAATGAGGAAAACATTTTGTTCCCATTTCCAGTAACCATGGCCAGAGGGGCAGGAGTTCACCCCTTGCTCCTAGAGAGGAAGGCAGAAAAATAAACAGCGGAGGGGGTAGGGAGGATGACAGGAGTATTTCATTTATAGGCAAAGCACTTTGTTGGTGCTTCATAAATATTACAGGAGTTGGATGGGTGAGGTTGCGGGGCCTGCAATGTGCAGGAGGTCAGACTAGATGATCCTTTTGGCCTTAAAGTCTATGAGTCTACACACACTGGGAATTGACAGTCTGCTTAGGACAGTATAGTGGCTGCGGTTGTTCCTTGACTTCAAGCTTTTCCAGGTAGCACATCAGGAGATGGACGGAGGGGGAGTTGTTCTATGATCCTTAAGATCTTGACATGCCTCTAATTGTGCTCCAGAGGAGGTGTCTTGGATTCTTTATGTGCCCACGGCCCTCAATCAGATCACAGCCCCTTTGTGGCAAACACGGTAAAGACAGACCAGGCCCCGATGAACTCGGTCTGAGGTCCTGACCTGGCCACGCAATGCAGGGTTCTGGTCACACACAGCCGCTTGCAGGAGTAAGGGCCCAACTACGACAAGACACACCAGAGAAAGTCAAAAGCAATCGAACAAGCGTAGCAAACAATGTGAGGAATGAGGTGATGGAACAACAGATAAGGTGACCGAAGGGTGCACAGCTGATGAATGTGCACTGTAGATGGGTCTGAGTCTTCTTACAAGTCCAAATAAATTTTGAGATGCAAACAAATGCACAAAATACTCTGTCAAGTATCAGAGGGTAGCCGTGTTAGTCTGGTTCTGTAAAGCAGCAAAGAATCCTGTGGCACCTTATAGACTAATAGACGTTTGCAGCATGAGCTTTTGTGGGTGAATACCCACTTCTACTCTGTCACGATCCCCACTGTCCATTAATGAGCCATTAGCAGTTGTCACCACCAGTGGCCGTGACACACAAGTAGGCCTTGAGGAGAAGGAGGCCTGGGGTGGCAGTTGTGAGGGCTAGTTGGGACAGGAACTCTCTGCACCGGGAAGCATGGGAGAAGTGGACAGACAGGCCGACAAGGTCGGCATCGTCGGCAGAGTGGAGGCAGTAGGCCCAGACAAAAGAAGCGCGGGTAAGGCGAGCCATGAGCGACATTAACAGTGAGAACAAGGCGTTTAACCGACTGCAGGGAAGCAGGGTGGCGTGGTAATAGCTACAAGGTCAGAAGACAATCCCAGCCGTCAGACAGGAGGGAGGGGCTTGACCTGGCTGTCGGGAGGCCTGGAAAGGAGGTTGCAGGATCGAGGCCAGAGATGGCGAGGGCTCAGAGAGTTTTATGGTCCTTGGTGCCTTCAAAATATGTAGCTTTTGGTGCAGGGCTCAATCATCTCAGGGCAGAGTACTCTCAAAACTCTGGGCCCAGGGCATTCCTCGCACCAACACCCCTGATGGAGGAGCAAAGGTCACGGATCTCCCCAGTGGCTGCACTGCCAGGACTTCCAAAGCCAGCAGCTACTCGGCGGCTACGGATGGATGGGCAGCAGAAGCGTATTAGCCCTGGCTGTGTTACATCTCTGCCATGAGCAATGCAAATGGGTGGGACAATGCTGGCCTGCCCACTGCCCCCTTGCCCCACTGCCTGCCTCTACCCCAGCCAGCTCCTTGGACCCATGTCACAGATGCAGTTACCAGCTCAAGGCGCCGGTGCCGTGTCACTCTGGTGAGTACGGCTTGCAGCCCTTTCACTGCCCTTTGCTGCCCTAGAGTGTTGCTGCCGCCGGCGCCCCTTGTGGCCAGGGATGCCTCTGCAGTGTCTTGCCTCTAGCAGCCTTATGGGCCTTAAGCACCCCAGAGAGTCTTGTACCCAGCCGCCAGGTCTCAGCCCTGTGGCTCCTTTGCTTGCCCTCCTGCTCCTTCCTCCCTCTCAACCAGCCACACACCTGCCTCATCCTGCTGCCTCTTATATTAAATCACCTGCATCCACTCAGGTGAGGCTCCTCTTGTACTCCGGCCTGGCTTAGCCCAGACTCCAGAACCCAGGCAAGCCGCCCTGTTACATGTCCACAGAGGAGACGCTCAGGTGTGCATCTGTGTGTGGTTTCACAGCTAAGTTTAGGTCTCAGGTTTAGTTGCAGCTCCAAAAAGGCAACTACTCACTCACTGCTTAGAGTGATGCCAACTCTCGAGATGCTTTATCCAGTTTTCGGAATCCAGAGATCGCAAGAGAGTCTTGGCTTTCATCAAAAATGGTTTTTCGATCTACTGGCTGAGGAGAAAAGCTTGAAAATATAACCCACGTGCACTGTAGCAGCTCAAAACCAGACTGGCAAATAAAAAGAAACGCGAGTGTGTGTGTGTGTGTGTGTGTGTGTGTATATATATATATATATGTATATTATGATCATAATCTCATGATTGGGGGGACCTGACTCATGACTTTTGAATGACTAAGGTGTGGTCGACAATGCTGATCATGCATCCGTTCCCACTGGTGCTTGGCAAAACACTTTCAGGGGAACCTTTTTTCCATTGGAAAATGCAGTTTTTGTCAAAGTCCAACTATTTTGCGGGAATGTGTCAATTCTGACAACATTTTGGATGCATAAAGAACCAAAATGAACCGTTTTGACTTTCTGGTTTTGTTTCGATAATGTTGAAGTGGTTCATTTTGATAGAGTCAAAACACAGCGTTTTGAATCTCCTCATTTTCATTTGTTTCGTTTTGACTTTTATATTAAACCATTAATTGTAATGTATTTAAGATTGATGGTTTAATAGTGTGTATTGTTTTGACATTAACTAAACAAAACATTTTAATGGTTCCAAATTTAAAAAAATCTTGGAATTTTTTATTTTGCGGGCAATTTCAGCTTTTCAGTCCAATTTGGAACAAAAACCCGTTTCAAAACGTTGGCACTTCCATGTTTCCTCCAGTTTCAGGAACAGCTGTAATTCCTGTTATTCAGTGAGTGTCTCTCAGAGAGTGGATTGATTTGCTCACCCCACCCCACCCAAGATGACGTCTCATTAACTCTCCTGGTCTCTGTTTCTGCAGGCTGGGCTCACACCTTGCTAAATTCGGCACCAGCCACAAGCCTTGGGGAGCTGGAGGGAATGAAACTGCTGGCTGCCTGCTTCATGTACCTGCTGCTCACCTGTCTGGCCCTGCCCAAAGCCGAATACCGACTCCACGGGCGAGCCATGGAAATCAGGAGTAAGTCCTGTAACTGCAGCAGCCAGGCCAGCTCCTCAGCTGGTGCAGACTGGCGCAGAGCCACCCCAAATGGCTCTGCTGCCCCCCACCCCCGGTATCTCTGCCCTCCCCAGATAAGTGGACCCAGCACAGTCGAGCCGAGGAGGTCGGTGGCGAGTATCAGTGGGTGGCATGGCAGGGTCAGTGTTTAATAGAGGGCTTCTCCTGTCTCTCCCATGGTAGCCTATGTTCAGAGCCTGGTTTAGTCACAGGGTGGAGAGTCTCCAGAGCGCCCAGGCGTTGAACAGGGTGTAGTGCCGAGGTGCAGGGCAGCGCTGTGTGCGTATGAAGCCTGCCCGCACTCAGAGCAGCTCAGGACGCTCTGCCTCCTCCCTGTATCTCCCCATGCACACTGACTGCAGCCGGGCGTGGGCCTGGCATGGCAGGAGCAGGGTCTCCTTGCACGCACGCACACACCTGTGTAAGGACTTGTCCCAACCTGACCCCAAACACGTGGAGTTGTTCAAATGCAGCAAAAGTTTTTGAAAAGGCCTCTGGGTTAAGGCTGTCATTGCTAGCCACAGTGTGCTCGGGCCTGTGTAGCAGCGCCCTCTGCCGGTGAACGTGCAACATTGCGGGTTACTGCCAGGCTAGACGGCTGCAGCGTGAGATGGCTGAGCTTTCTGTCCTTTCATTATCTAGGCTTTGTTCTTCTCCCTCCAGAATCCCCCTCTTGCTCCGCATAGCTTCCCCCTCCTGCCTCTGCATTTTCCCTCTCATCTTCTGCAACCCAATCCATCCTCCCCCTCACCCAGCCACTCCGCTCTGGCTCAGTCCAGGAGCTGGACTTCAAAATGGTCCTTTCGAGGGACTTCAGACACTCTAAAACAATTCCTTACATCTCTTAACCCCTTCCTCCGCCCACCCGAAGGCCGTTCTCCCCAGCAAGGCCTACAAAGGGCCGACAGATGGAGTTTCCTGGCCCAGCAGCGTTGCAGAGCCAGGAAAAGTCTAGAGGAACTTTCCAGACAGCAGAACTCAAAAACGTGCAGTTTTAATCAGCCTGTCCAGCAAATCTCTTCCTACAACGTGTGTCAAGGCAGCACCCGGTGGCACCAGCGATCAGGCCGCTCTGTGCTAAGCGCCAGGCACACCCCTGGCAGTAACAGCCCTTCCTGAAGGAGTTTGCAATATAAACACACCAGACACAGGGCGGTGACTTTCTCGAGTCACAGGCCCACTGATTTCAACGGATCTGCTCCAAGCCGAGAATGTGGCCCTTGGTTCCCGTCACCCCAGCAGGGCCCTGTTTGCGCTGCGTGGCTCAGGTGCCTGCTGTTGGTTTTAGCGGTGGTTGTGAAAGGGGCTGGGCGGCAGTCGGAGAATCGAGTCCTGTGCTTCTCCATGGGGCCGGCTGCGGGAACCAGCCAGGGAGAGGGTTGCACCCCATTCCCAGTGCCCTGAGTCACCCAGTCCCTCCTCTGTATGGCTACCCCCTTCCCTCCTTCATTACTGTGCAAAGACATTGTCATTTTAAAATAGCGAAGGCCACGCCACCTGCTCACCACCGGCAATGACAAGGCAGATGCAACCACTGGCAAGTGTATGTTACAGGTGGGGCCTGAGCCACAGAGGATATGGCGATCACAGCCTAGAGCTTGGGAGCTTTAACTCCAGCTGGACCAGTCCATGGTTTTAGCTCAGGAAGTCCCTCCTTCTCCATCCCAAGCAGGTGGCTGTGACACATGCTCAGGAGAATAGTCCTCAGCCTCACGTTCTAAAGACTTCCTGGCCTTTGCCTTCTAGACCCTGATATCGACCCTTCCTGGTATACGGGCGTGGAATCAGACCCGTGGGACGGGTTGGCTGGAGGAGAGCTGTCGTGGAGAGCTCCCGAAGTCGGGCTATGGACACAGGCAAGCTTGCTTCCTCTAGAAGAAAGCAGTGAATCCTTCAAGATGAATGAAATGGCCAAGACAAAGAATGAATTTGAATGATGATAGAAAAGACCCTTCTCCTCTCTCCCTTCCACATCCCAGCCTCTCTTCTAGGCACATGAAAATGTTTGGTCTCATTTCAATGTACAGTATCTTTGTGGCTATAAATGATAGAAACCAAGAGCAGTTGATAACTCCAGTATTTTTGCAGACAATTTCCCTCTTGTCTGATTTTCTTTTCTCTCCTGTTCCCCATTTGTCCCCCATCTCTGGCTTTGCTCTTAAATCTAACATGATTTGTGCCAGAAAATTGCTGGGGAAAAGAAATACAAATTTCCATGTTAATTATCTTCCTAGAACATGGGCTCTTTTATGAAACCAAAAAATAATTAAAAATTTAGAAACTGAGCCCGGCACGTGTCTGCTGTGACTTGAAGCGAATCAGACTTATCTCAACTCTCCTGGGCAGTAGGATCTTTAGAACCAGTGGCGTCACTTTCCCTGAGATTGCATCTCTTTTCCTGAACAATTTCTCTTCCACACAATAAAGTCTTTTGGCGATCACAGGGCAGAGGAGCCAGCGTTTTAGTCTGGATTCTGAATCCATCTGAAAGCAGGTGGAATATAACTGGCCCTACTCCCCTGACCAATGTGTCATACCAGCAGGAGTAATACGCTGGCGAATCAAGATGACCATTTCAGCAGGCCCCACACAGCTGGCTCTGCAGCAGTCCAGATGGCAGCCATCTTGCCATTGCGCATCTGTGCAGTTCCACCCACCTCCTAGGACAAGAAACACTTACTGCTCTGCTGAGGCCTGAGCTGGCGTCTCTAATTCCCAGCTCTTTTAGTCACTCACTGTGGCCCACCCCTGCCGCTCTGCATGAGATTTGCCTATTAGTCAGGTCAGAAAAAGCCCCCAAATATCAGGACTATCCTATCAAATCGGGACATCTGGTCACCCTCTGCTGAATCCACGTTGGCCTGACTTCCCCTTCACCAAACTGCCATGTCAATGTCCTGATCTCCTTTTAAACACTGCATGCCTGCTGCCCGCACTGAGCTGGCTGGGCTGGGCTCCCGCTGCTATCCTGCCGTCTGCGGCCCACTGGCAACCAGCCGGAGTGCCAGGCTGCGCTCACGGTGCCAGAGAAACACTGCGGAGTAGGCCAGATCCGCTGCGGGTGAAACTTCGGCCTGGCGCCATTGGCTTCAGTGGGGCTGCAAGCGCCTCTGGAAAAGGGGGATACGAGTCGCGCACCACGTTTGGCAGTAGCAACGCGCGGCGCTAGCACAGAATCAGAAATGAGGGTTGCCAGGTGTGCGGTTTCTGGCCGGAAAGTCCAGTTGAAAAGGAACCTGGCGTGTTCGGTCAGATGTAGTGACCGGACACTAACAGCCTGGTTACTGCGGGCGGAAGGTAGTGGCAGCCTGTTACCCAGCCCTGAAGTGGCGGCTCCCGCGGCAGCAGAGCACCATCTTGGGCGGCAGGCAGCCTTTGCAGAGCCTGGCTTGTGGGGCTGTGGCAGGAGACAGCGTCACGGGACCCTGGCGAGTGGGGAAGGGCTCTCAGCAGGCACAGAGCGTTCCCGGGCGGGAAGGAACCGAGCTGCCCCAGCCGGCCGGCGCTCCCTGGCTGCGCTCTCAGGCGGCTCCGGGGCAGAGAGGGCTGGGCGAGCGAGAAAGGGGGCTGCTGGGCAGGCAGCACAGAAGGAGGCAGGAGTCTGCTCTGTCCTCTGGGGAGCAACTTGGGTGCTGAGAGCTGTCCACTGGCCTCTGCTTCTACTGACCATGGAAGCCCCACCGTGCAGCCTGCAGGGAAACAGAAGCCCAGGAGAAAGCCCAGCCAGGCTCCTGCAGCATGAACAGCCGCTGCTGGGGAAAGCAGCAACTACTACACCACATAATTAGGGTCAGGATTCTCCTTTCTCCCCCAGGGTAAGTCAGGAGTCACTCCCACTGAAGCGGGTGGGAAATTCTCCACCTCAAAAGTGACACAAGCCTTGCACACAGTGAGGCTGCTGGGCAGGAAGCAAATGGAACGACAGCCCAGGGGCTGAGAAGGCTTCTGGAGTGTGTCAGCGCTGGGGTGAATGTGTCCCACACTCAATCAGAGAGGAAAAGGGTTAATGTTCTGCAAAGGAGCCAGGCCCCAGAGGCTCCGCTCAGCCTGCCAATTAGAGCTTGTGCAGCCAGCTTCCAGCTGGGCGTGGCAGGGCAGGTATTTTAAGCAGGAAGAGGCAGCAGCCTAGGAGTTCCTAAGAGGAAAGCCTCTTAGACAAACCTAGATTCTCTGTGTGACCCAGAGCCCAGCCAGTGATCTGCTCCTGCTGGATGGAGGCCTGTCTCCTGAGGACCCTTTAAGATAAGCATCTCCAGTCCCTTTTGGTTTTGAGCTGCCTGGGAGGTGTGTGATGGTTTGTGCCTGACAGGTCTATGCTGGAGGCAGTGCTGATTCTCTTCCCAGAGCCACATCAGTGCATAGAAAACTATAGACCCAGGCCTAGGCTTCAGTGCCTGGGGTCCCACTTCTGACCCTCCTGGCCGCGGGGCAGTGGATGGAAAATGTGAACTGGGACTAACCAGCGTGGCGATGTCTGCCTGGGGTCTGGCCACTCCCTTGAAGGCTTTGCCCCATGGATTATTCAGACTCCCCCGCGCCACAGAGCAAGCTGTCCCAGTAGAAGTGCAGTTCTGCTGTGTATCGGCACTCCAGGCTTGGTGCAGGCACAGGTGTGTGTTGTTACACAGGGGTCACCGCCCCGATCCAGCCATGCTGGCAGAAGGCTGTAGTGATGACCTGGCTTGAGCCAGCAGATGGGCAGAAACAACCACCTGAGAGGTGTGAGCCCCATGCCTCTAAATGTGTCTTCACAGCAAAACCCACTGCAAAGGGGCTAATGTGCCACCAAGCAGGAGGAAGAGAGAAGCATGTAGCCCACCATCGAAACAGATCCACCCTGGCTCCTTGAGAGAAAATACACCAGGGGATGGGAGCCCTGACATGTATTTAACAATTTCCATCCCACCATCAACCTCAGCCTAGACCAATCCACACAAGCGGTCCATTTCCTAGACACTACTGTGCTAATAAGCGATGGTCACTAAATACCACCTATGCCGGAAACCCACTGACCGCTATACACATGCCTCCAGCTTCCATCCGGACACACCACACGATCCATTGTCTACAGCCAAGCTCTAGATACAACCGTATTTGCTCAATCCCTCGGACAGAGATAAACACCTACAAGATCTCTATCAAGCACTCTTAAACCTACAATACCCACCTGCTGAAGTGAAAAAACAGATTGACAGAGCCAGAAGAGTACCCAGAAGCCACCTACTACAGGACAGGCCTAAAAAATAACAGAACACCACTAGCCATTACCTACAGCCCCCAACTAAAACCTCTCCAGCGCATCATCAAAGATTTACAACCTATCCTTAAAGATGATCCCTCACTCTCACAGATCTTGGGAGACAGGCCAGTCCTTGCTTATAGACAGCCCTCCCAACCTGAAGCAAATACTCACCAGCAACCGCACACATACAACATAAACACTAACCCAGGAACCTATCCTTGCAATAAGCCCGATGCCAGCTCTGTCCACATATCCATTCCAGTGACACCATCACAGGACCTAATCACATCAGACACACCATCAGGGGCTCGTGCACCTGCATCTACCACCGTGATATATGCCATCATGTGCCAGCAATGCCCCTCTGCCATGTACATTGGCCAAACCGGACAGTCTCTACGCAAAGAATAAATGGACACAAATCTGACATCAGGAATCATAACATTCAAAACCAGTGGGAGAACACTTCAACCTTTCTAACCACTCAGTGACAGACTTGAAGGTAGCAATTTTGCAACAAAAAAACTAAAAACAGACTCCAAAGAGAGACTGCTGAACTTGAATTAATATACAAACTAGATACAATTAACTGTGGTTTAAACAAAGACTGGGAATGGTTGGGTCATTACACCAATTGAATCTATTTCCCTATGTTAAGATTCTCCTCCACACCTTCTATAGGCCATCTTAATTATCACTTCTAAAAGTTTTTCCTCCTGCTAACGATAGCTCATCTCAATTGATTAGACTCTGCCTGTTGGTATGCATACTTCCACCTTTTCATGTTCTCTGTATGTATAAATATCTCTCCTGTCTGTGTGTTCCATTCTATGCATCCGAGTAGTGAGCAGCTCATGAAAGCTCATGCTTAAATAAATTTGTTAGTCTTTAAGGTGCCACAAGTACTCCTGTTTTTTTACAAGTGTAAGTGTTCATTGTAACCTCCAGTCTCAGTGGCAAGTCCTACTACCTTGTTAATTCTTTCCCTAGCACATCAGAGAGGGCGTTTTGGAAGCCATTTCTTATTGGTGTGAATAAAAGAAACTCGTGCTGAGGGTGCGGGGAAGGCCGACTGTCATTTAATGAAGCAATGGATTAGAAAAATATAGGGAAGCTGTAGGGGATCAAGCTCTGGCCCAATGAGCCACGTGCATGACTAAGGCCAGCAGAACCTCAAGCTGGATGGGCTAGTGGTGAGACCATTGGGCTGGGGCCCAAGAACTGGTAGATTTCTGGTTCTGGTTCTGCTCCGCATTTGACCCTTGCCCAGGCCCTTACTCTCTTACAGTCCTCACTTTCCTGTCTGTCAAACAGGCATCCCACAATACTTCCGGCAGCAGGTTCTGAGGCCTAATGAGCGATTGTTAAGCAGGCTGAGATCCTTGGGGGTGGGCGGAGGGCTGTACCTTACCCGCCAAACTATTAGTCTGAATCATGCTAGAAATCCATGTAATTGGATGATGCCATGAAGGTGTTAGGTGGGAGCGGCTGCCTACACTGAAAGCTGTGCCTGGGAAGGAGCCATGCAGTTCCCAGTGACACGAGAGGCAACTGTCAGACTGACTCCTCCTGCACCCCTCATCGTCTGACACTGCAGACACTGGAAGCTCTCGGGCCCAGCCTTCAAAGCCACTGGGAGTCTTTCCAGGGGATGGCAGCAGGCCCTTAGCGGGCATCCTAAGAAGGAGTTTCAAGGTGCCTTAGTGAAGGGCTGGAAGTCAGGTGCTTTAGGACTGTCTGCACTTGAAATGCTACAGCAGCAGAGTTGTTGCGTCGCTGTGGCGCTTTGGTGTAGACGCTCCCGATGCTGACAGGAGAGATTCTCCCCTTCGATTGTGATTAATCCACCTCCTGAGAGGTGGTAGCTAGGTTGATGGTTCCAGCAACCTAACACTGGCTACACGGGAACTTAGGTCAACTTAACTACCCGCAGGTTGTGCATTTTTCATACCCTTGAGCAATGTAAATTTTCTAGTTTAGACTAGCCCTTAGTTGCCACCTCCTTATTTCTCTGAATCGCAAACCATTAATTCCTATGAACTGCAGGAGCACCCCTTTGGGAGAGCAGGAGGATCCCATGACAGAGCCCACAAGCCTGACTCTCACACCTGTAACTGGCTGAGCCATCAGTGGATGGCGGTCCTAGGCTCGATTTGCATTGCTCCGATGCCTCCACCACCGGAGCTGGTGTGTGGTTTCAATTTGTCAGCGTGATTTACTCTGACAAAGTCACACAGCCTTTCCCCTTGCCGAAATCACCCTGGGACTCAGGTAGAAGCGAAGTGACGCTGTTTGGCAATCTCTTACCAGAAAGGCCAGCTGATTGCAGTTATAGCGCTGCCAGCAGGCTGCTGAGTTTGAACCTTATAGCAGCAAATATCCAACGGAAGGAAATGTGCTAATCGTTAGAGAACCTTCTGTCCATCACACCTGTTCTTTTCCTGGGCTATATCACCATTGATCGCCTCCTTTTTAGCACTCAGGGTTTCTCTCCTGTGCATGCGGCGATAATTGTACATGAAGTTATGCACCACGCTGGTGCACTCCATTTTAAAATGTGAAATTCTGTTACAGATAACAGATGCATTCTGGAACCTTGGAGAGACGGACTCTGAGCACTGAGGCTTCTTCACACCCTTATGGCACAATTTACACGTGCTTCTTATGTTCTCATTAAATTGATGGCAACCATGCGCCGAACATACCGGGCATGGAGTCAAAACTCCTCACCAGTGCTTCCCGTGCAACTGGCACACTCTCACTGCATCGCCTCACCATTCAAGTGGAGTGTGGACATTTAAAAGACGGCCACTGGAGCCGATGCACTAGGAATGAGTGGGATCTGGCTGCAGGTTCTGCTGCATTTGTCCATTGTCCCATTTGGACAAAGACAGACTTTTGGTGATCCACACCCTACTGCTGCAGGACATGGCCGGGGACGCAGTTAATGTGCAGATGTTTAGGTGGTAACTTGAGTATCAGTGGAAGAACAGCATTTCCCACCCAGCCCATTTCTAGTTCTCACGGCTCCTGGGAGGCTCAAGTGTCATGCAGTTGACCTCCCAATGACAGTGATGCCACCTGTGGCTGTTCTAGCTGAGCAGAGTGCTCAGTTCAATCAAGGCCGTTTCCCCTGCAAAGTGTGAGACCTGAACGCCCAAGCCAGGCTCTGAAAATCAAAAGGGCTTTTTACATGAGCAATAAAGATTCTGCCATCAGACGTCCAGAATTTGGCAATTCTGCTGTGATACAACAGACAGAAGAGATTCCACCTTGCTTTTCCAGAGCTGGCTCAATCTGCAGTGGGAACTTCATGCAAAAACTGGTCAGCGTGAAGGAAGCAGGTGTGACCTAAGACACACAGGGCAGTTTTTAAAACTGAGTGCACTCCAGCTGCAGGTGCATAACTTCATGCATTAATCAATACTCTTATGGTGATAATATGATCCAAACTGAACACATCATTTTAATCTTTTCTGGCTTCCCCACTTTTTTTTCCAGTTGGGTTTTACTAGATGTTTCATGGGTCTTAAACAATGAGGTTAATATCTGAGTATAAATTCACAGGTTAGATGCCTAACATGTCCAGTGTTGTTTTCTTCCACCACCTGGAATTCAGGAGCTAACTCGAGCATGTACAACCTACATGGGATGAGAGGTATTGTTTCAGAAGTTCTTAGCATCGGCTGCAGACTCAGCAAAGTCAGTTTTCCTTTGCAGGCCTTTGAAAATTCTAAGGCTCTGAACTGAATCGACAGAAAATACCTTTTTTCCCATGCAAACAACATTGTAGTAGCGTATAGTTCAGTCATGGGAAAACAGAATTAGAAGCTATTTGGATATAGCTCAAAGGCTCAGACTGTGTATGGACACTTGCCTTTCCGTTGCAGGCTTCATGTACTTTCAGCAAAGAGCACTTTATGGGAAATACTGTTTGCTGAACGTGTAACACTGCTCACATGGATGGATAGGACAGACATTCATGTGCAGAAAAACTCACACCAAAAACTTCAAACATGCGAACAAGCACATTGCCACAGCACACAAGGGTCACTGCATGAAAACACCTGGCTGCGCCCCCAAGATAACGCATCACACAAGCAAACAAAGAGTGGAGGAAAACCAGTGGATTCAAATAAGGTGCAGTCTCCAACCCCTTCCAGTTTACCTCTGGCTGCGAGTGTGGCTGGCACACAGACATGCTAAAGTACTTACTGTGTGTCACAGGAGTTCTGGAGTGATGTTGTTTCCTTCTCCGATGATTGGACTCTGTGAGCCAAAGAGCCCTCTGTTTGCCTGTTTTATGCCTTGCCTTAGTGCTGATGTCACAGACAAAGCCAGCCTTAGACAAAGCCAGGGCATTTTCACGTCAGCTCCACCCACCATAACCCATTATGTTAATTTTTATAAAATCAAGAAAGGGATTTTCATGACTAATGATGGCGCCTATTTTATCTTGGGATTCAATATTTTCTTCATTTGGACAAATCAGATAGCTTGGAAATACGCTAATCTTTCCCACTTGGGCCATTATTTCACGTAAGGAGCTGGACCTCATCAGGGAATATGTTGTGCAGACTCATTCCAGAAGGCGCGAACTGGTAAGTATCTGCATGTGGTTGATGAATTAAGCTAAGGTGGTGTAAATCCCACTTGGTGCTTCTATGTTAGTAGTTTGTATCAGTTTCAATTTCTTTACTGCCGACAAGCCTGTACAGTTCCTCCATCCCAAACCTAGGCCCAGGCCCGTCCACTCCATTGGGGTCAGCTCAGCTCCTGAGGGGCTCTCAAAGTGTCCAGTTCAGGTACTGACCAGCCCCAAATTTTGTCAAATTCTCACCCATCTGGAGCCTCAGTCTGGGGTACGGTCGCTGGCTTAGCAGATTTCCTCTGTCTCTGTGTCCAGTTCAGTCAGTCCATCTCTCTCAGGCTTTCATCTCCCAAAGGGTGGGGTGGGGAGGAATCCACGTCCCTGCTGCTGGAGAAACCTCACAAAGCTGTTGCCGCTCCTGGCAAGCTCTCGCACCAGCCTTGTAGCCTGGTGCCACATGCAGCTCATTCCCCTTCCTCGGCTACCGGTGTGTCCTTTAAATTCTTCCTCCGCTGGGAGCAGGCCCTGCACCTGTTGAGGGGCAGGGCACCCCTAGTCCAATACTGATCAGTGAGGGGCCCGCACACCCCATCACCGTGAACAGCGATCCCCTTCCTCCTCCGCAAATCAGCCTGGGCTGACAAAAGCCAAGAGAGTAACATGCCGTAAGAACAGCTGGTCCAGGGGAGGAAGCTCATTCAGCCCTGAGACAGAGCATGCTGGGACTTTTAAGAAACTGTTCTGATAGCATTGAACAGCTTAATCTTTAGCAGAATGCTGCGTGTCTAAGGAATGGCAGAGTAGTGATGCTTAGTGCTACAGAGTAACCACCTTTGTGAGGCCAATAAAAGAAAAAGTAGCTACAAAGCTAGAAGCAACTGATTTGAACTAACTCCAAACCTGGGAGGGGAGTTAACATGGAAATAGGGTGACCAGATGTCCTGATATTATAGGGACAGTCCCGATATTTCGGCTTTGTCTTATAGGCGCCTATTACCCTTACCCCGTCCCAATTTTTCACACTTGCTGTCAGGTCACCCTACCTGGTAATGAGAAATGTCTAAGAAAAGCTTAACAAAAAGGGATCAATACATTTGCGAAACCAACGGAAGCTGAAGCTGCATTGTCCGGCACTGGAGGCAAGTGTGACGAAATCACTGAGTGTTTTGCCGTTATCAGGATCTGTTAGACCTAGTGGCTGAGTAAGTGAATGTCTCTATCCAACAAGTGGAAAACATGCTGGAGAAGGAGGCCTGTTCGTGTATGTAGCGGCGGGACAAAATGACATGGCTGGGATATTGACCGCCTTTGGAAATCTGTCTTCAGCAAGAGAGACAATGAGAAGATGTTTGGGCAATTAATAAGAAATGGCGACATGTTAGAAACCTAAACAGCAGGTCCTACTTAGCATCAAAGTGGGTCCAAATAGTTAAAATTGCTCCTGCCAGCGAGGCCAGTCCTGCCGTCTGCAATAATGATTTTTCTGTTTGGTTTGCTGATTTTTTTGTGTGTGCACAAAACTGCCAGTGAAGCAAAAAGTCAGTTATTTGCCCAATACTAAGTGCAACTAAATAGGCTCCAGTGGTGAGAGAATCAATTTCAAGGAGCAATTCCTTTCCTTTCATAACAACCATGGCTATTCTGGTCCGGTAACAGTCAGTATGGACGTGACTGACATCCATGCCTAAGAGCTATTAAAGTTGCTGGGCATCTGATCCTGAATCCTCAGTGCAGCTTGAGATCCCTTCCGCCTTGCCGCCTGCCCCAGAGCATTTCTCACAGCACCATTTGGCTTTCACTCTTCAGTTGAGTTTCCGCCACTTTCTCCAGGCTTCTGCCCTTACACTGGTTTTACTTTATTTTTTCTCTTTATTCTTTCATTTCTTTCCCCGGTTTGGGTAAACTCTACCCTGTACTTGACCCTCCACACCCTCTAACGGCTTCCCACTAGAGCCTCCTTCTCTCATGACTTGTAGGTCACACTCTGCAGTTTCTGGTCTCCTCTCCCAGGCTCCTGCTCCTGGGAGCCTCCAGCTTCTCCCCAAACCCCAACTCCTAATTCATTCTGTGTCCCTGCCACCCCACATCTGCCTGTCCCCAGCCCGGCTGTCAATTCTCCTCCTCAACCTCCCATCACTTCTGCCCCAGCCCTCCCTCAGTCCTGCCCCTGCAGCCCCACGTCTGCCCCTCAGGGCCCCTCTGCTCCTGTTGTGGGGGCAGGGGCTGCAAGGTGGAAGTTTTGCCTAGGCGCAAAATATCCTTGCACTGCCCTGCTGCTTGGGCTGCTCCATCCTCAGCGGCAGAGACACAGCAATGAAGGGGCCAGAAGCTTTTGGTGAGGAGGGATCAGAAGAGGCAGGTACCAGCTTTAAACCCCAGAGGGAAGCTCCTCCCTAATGCAGCCTCAACGCCCAGGCCAGGAAACAGAGCCTTATTGGTACTGTTTGAAGACAGGATACTGACTATGTGGACCTTGATCTGACCACTGGCCATTCTGATGTTCTTATAACTAACCGAGCTGTATCTGCCCCCCACTGTAACCCACTAGACCCCAGTCCCCTCCTAGAGCTGGGATCGAACCCAGGACTCCTGGCAGGGTCTCTCCCGACAGAGTTAGTAATAAAGGAAGAATATACAGTCACATTTTAACCAGTGTCCCTACAGTGATTTTCAGACCACATTAGTATTAGAGCTCAGTGGGTCTAATATCGATTTAATTTTCTTTCTTTTATAAAGGAATTAGATACAGGGCTCCTGCCAGCTCATTGCTAACTTCTCTGCCAAAACACTGGAGTTTTCAGGTGCGCAAGTAGCCCTGGAATCATGGTTAAATTACCTCCCCCCACCATTTGAAATGGGGCTCCTGTGTGCACAGTCCTCACTGCTCCCCAGAAGAGCTGCATTAACAGGCAACTCTGCAATTGACCCCCAGGCCTCTCTAGTTCCTGGCCACATGTATCCTGTCCCTATTCTGGCGGCTAATCCGAAAAGAGTCGCCTCTGCTCCCACCTGAGGGATGTGTTGGGTTGAGATCACCTGATCCAAGCAGGCAGTAGGGACAGAATCTGAGACTTGAAGCTCCTAGAGTGACCTCTTACCTTTATAGACCTGCCCTTCAGCCATCCCCAGCTATTTTCAAGTGTAACGTGATCGTAACAAGACCCATTTGAAACCCTTCACCACACAAGACAAAGCCTGTAGGATTCCTCATTAACTATTTATTCTCCTCCCCTGGCTCCCTACAGCCACTAGCCACCTTCGAGCTTTCCTCTTTCTCCCAGGCTCTGCTCACTTGATTGCAGCAGCTCAGCGGATGGTCCAGCTTTGCTCTTTCACTTCCATTCTTCACTTCTTTGGGTGGCTGCATTTGCAACCGAGCAGCCTGATGGAAATCCCTGAGTCCTCTGTCTCGGCAGGCAGGCCAAGCAGCCAAGGGAGGTTAGCCTGAACTGTCAGGAGTGGAGGCTTGGCCCATAGGGTAGGGTTACCATATTGGAACTGTCAAAAAAGAGGACACTCCATGGGTGGGGGAGGGGTTTAAATGCTCCAGACAGACGCCTCGCAGGTAGGGTTGGGGCGGTAAGAGTCCGGTGTGGGGCTCGCCCTCTCGGGTGTGGCCGGGAGCCAGGCCGCGCCACTACACGGCCTAAATCAGCAGTTCAGTCTCCGAAGGTCCAAGGGCTCAGACTCCTCAGGCAGGGGCTGAGCACCCAGAGTCAGTAAAGCCCCAGCCCCAGTCAGGCGGGGCACAAGCAGTAGTTCAAGGGCTCAGATCTTTAAGCAGGAGCTGAGCAAACAACACAGTCCAGGGCTCAGGTCCTCAAGCAGGAGCTGAGCAGCAACAATAGGTGAGTCCAGACTTCTGGGTCTGAGCTCCAATGTGAGGGGGAGACTGCCACCCATGAGGCGGTGGCATGGGGGGGACACAGGCCCACCCACTCCACTGTGTCCCAGACCCAGTTAGTCTGCTGCTGTGTCGGTGGGGTCCTGACCGCAACACACCGACATCGCTCGAAATCTGCAGTAGCCAGACTGGGGTCGGCACCGGCTACATCCCATCTCCTCCATGGGTACCTGCTCATCGCGGTGTCCGCAGCGGGTCCCATACCATGGGCCTCTCGTGCTGAGGGCTGGCTAGGTCGGGCTGCCCTCAGGACACGGGTCGGGGGACGCCGGGCAGCTCCTGGGGTAACGGGCTCGGGCAGACTCGCCAGTTCTCCTCGGGTACCGGGCTCGGGCAGGCTCGCCAGTTCTCCTCCGGGAGGCTCCTCCTCTCGATACCGGGCTCGGGCAGGCTCGGCCAGTTCTCCTCTGGATACCGGCTCGGGCAGGCTCGGCCAGTTCTCCTCTGGGTACCGGGCTCGGGCAGGCTCGCCAGTTCTCCTCAGGGTACCGGGCTCGGGCAGGCTCGCCAGTTCTCCTCAGGTACCGGGCTCGGGGCAGGCTCGGCCAGTTCTCCTCAGGTACCGGCTCGGGCAGGCTCGCCAGTTCTCCTCAGGGTACTGGGCTCGGGAAGGCTCGCCAGTCTTCTTCAGGGTACCGGGCTTGGGGCAGGCTCGGCCCAGCAGGAGCTCGGTCAGGAGCGCCTGTCCTCTCCGGCCGCCGGGCTGCAACTGAGCGCTGGGCCGGGCTTTATACTTCCTGTCCCGCCCCTTGACTCCGGGGCGGGACAGGTGGCAGTGGCTCCGCCCACTGTGGCAGCTGTTCTGGCTCCTCCTCTCGGGTGCGGCCGAGCCAGGTCGCCTTACTACACGGCCCTCTCAAGGCTGGCTCCTGCAGCGGGCCAGCCCCTTCCATACCCCAGCCGGGAGAGGAAGTCCGTTAGCATGGTCCTTCCCAGCCCGATGACGCACAGTGAAGGCATAGGGCTGCAGGGCTGGTACCACCGCTGCAGCCGCATATTATGGTCCTTCATGCGAGCCAACCACTGGAGGGCGGAATGGTCGGTGACCAAGGTGAAGGGGGCTCCCAGGATGTACACCTCAGGGCTTCACAGGCCCACTTCACAGCGAGGGCTTCCTTTTCACCACCGCAGAGTTTTTCTCTCGGGGAACAGCTTCGCTGATGTAAAGAACCGGATGCTCTTCCCTCTACTTCTTGGGAAAGGACAGCCCCGAGTCCCACTTCCGAGGCGCCTGTCTGTAAAACAAATGTCTGGTGGAAATCAGGACTATACAAGACTGGCTCGCTGCAGAGGCTCGCCTTGAGTGTCTGAAAGGCCTCGCCTCACTGCAGGTCCATTTCACCTGCCGCGGCTATCCTTTGTCAGGAGCCCGTAAGGGGGCTGCAATTGCCGCGAATTGAGGAATAAATCGCTGTAATACCCTGCCAGCCCCAGAAACTGGCACACCTGGCGCTCGTGGCTGGCGGGGCAGGTTGCATGGCCTGACCTTGCCGACAAGAGGTTTTACCTTCCATGCCCGATAGTATACCCCAGGTACGTGGTCTCTGTCAGCCGATGCAACATTTCTTAGGGTTGGCTGTTAACCCGGCCTTCCGCAGGGACCTCAGGACGGCTGCAACCCTTTCTAGGTGGTTCTCCCACCGAGGACTGTAAATGACCACATCATCTAGATAGGCGGCCTCATAGTCCTGATGTGGCTGGAGGAGGCGGTCCATTAGGGCGCTGAAAGGTGGCCGGAGCGCCATGGAGGCCGAAGGGCATCCGGTAAACTGGTATAGGCCCGTGGGTGTGGCGAACGCAGTCTTCTCCTGGAGGCTGGTTCCAGGGGATCTGCCAGTACCCTTTGCTTAGATCAAGGGTGGTGATATAGCGGCCTCCCTAAGCGGGCCAACAGCTCATCTATCCGAGGCATGGGATAGGCATCGAACTTGGAGATAGCATTAACGTGCCTAAAGTCGATACAGAATCTCTGTGAGCCGCCGGGCTTCGGTACTAGCACTACAGGGCTGCGCCATTCACTTTGGCGATGGTTCAATCACCCCTAGATCCAGCATAGCTCGCACTCTCCTCCTCAACGACCTGCCTCCTGTGATACGGCAGGGCCTGGTCGCGCTCGATCACCACCCCAGGCTCTGTCTGGATCCTATGGTATACCAGGTGGTGTATCCTGCTGGCCCGCAAAGGTGCGGAAAAGGCTTGCAGGAGGCACCGGGTCTGCTTGAGTTGGTCGTCTGTTAGGGTCTCCCGAGCTGGGTTCCCCGGGTCCTCGGCATGGGCTACCTGGGGTCCTAGCTCAGGTTCTGGCGGGTAGGGGTTGATCAGAGACCTTCACATTCCCGCCAGGCTTGAGGAGGTTGACATGGTACCGCTGGGTCTTCTTTTCCGGTCCGGCTGATTGATTTCATAATTAACTGGCCCACCTTCCAACCACCTCATATGGCCTTTGCCACCGGGCCAGGATCTTCGATTCACTGGAGGGAAGAAGGAGTAATACCCGGTCTCCGGGATGAAAGTCCCAGTCTGGGCGCCCCGGTTATAAGTCTGGGCCTGCGTGTCCTGGGCGGCTAAGTTCTCCTGCGCCAGGGCCCCGCCTGCTTAAGGCGCTCCTGAAGCTGGAGTACGACTTTAAGAGGCCCTGGGCCGCGATGGGGCTTGCTCTCAGGTTTCTCATGAGATCCAGCAGGCCCCGAGGTCGCCGACCGCACAGCAACTCAAAGGGTGAGAACTTGGTTGAAGACTGGGGACTTCCCGCACCGCCAGGAGCAGGGGTGGAAGGAGCTGGTCCCATCGGCGAAGGTCCTCCTGGGGGAACCTACGCAACATCTCTTTCAGCGTCCGATTGAATCTTTCAACCAGCCCATCTGTCTGGGGATGGTAAACGGACGTCCGGAGTTGCTTTATCCCCAAGAGTTCGCACACCTGCTGGAGCAGCCGTGACGCAGTTGGTCCCCTGATCCGTGAGGATCTCCCGGGCAGGCCGACACGGGCGAAGACCTTCACCAGCTCAGCTGTGATGGTGCGGGCTGTGATGGTCCGGAGAGGGATTGCTTCGGGAACCTGGTAGCATAGTCCATTATCACCAAATGTATTGGAACCCTGCGCTGTTTTAGAGAGAGGCCCCACCAGGTCCATGGCCACACGCTCAAAGAGGGTCTCAATCAGAGGCATCGGGACCAGCGGTGCCTTGGGAGTTCGTGCTGGGGCAGCCAACTGGCATTCCGGCAAGAGTTGCAATAATTCTTACCTCCTGGTGTACCCTGGCCAGAAGAAGCGCCCCAGGATCCGAGCCAGGGTCTTCTCGTGACCGAGGTGCCCGGCCGCAGGGATGTCGCGGGCCAGTTTCATGACCGCCCGACGGTGACACCGAGGCACGAGGAGTTGGTCCGGGTATCCCACTTGCGGGGTCCTCTCGACGCGATACAGGCGCCCTGCCGCAACTCAAAGTGCGCGCCACCGCGCCGCCGATGGGGGTCGAGGACTGTCCCATCCACGGAGGCCAGCTGGTCGATGTCCGCGTGGAGTGTAGGGTCGGCCTGTTGATCCCGGCAAAGTCTGTGGCGCCGAGGATCCTCCCCACCCGGGAGGATCTTCACGCCCTTCCGCCGGGTTGGTGTGGTCGGGGCTTTCACCTCGCCTTCCTCAGTCTCTGGGGCCTCCTTCCAAGGCTGGCGTGACCTGCGGGCTGCCCTCGGCGTGGCGGCGTAGTACGGCGGGGAACTCGGGCCAGTCCCACCCAGGATCACCGGGCACGCCAGCCGTGGAGCGAGTCCCACTGTCATCAGCTGGGTGACCCCATCAATAGTCAGTTGGGCCCTGGTACTTGGGTAGGGCCGATATCCTCGTGGGATACACTGCAGCTGAATCTTCCCAGGCGGTTGTCAGCCTGCGGGCCCATGGTTTGGCAGACCAGTGTCTGGCTGCAGCCTGAATCGAGGAGGACCACCGCCGGGCGCCTCAACGACCACGGCACGGTGATCTTGGCCGCTTGCCAACGCCGGGCACGGCCTTCCCTGAGTAAACCTGGCCAAAGGTACACTCCAGTCCTGGGCAGTTCAGCTGTAAATGGCCATACTTCCACAGGAGAAACAGGGCCCCAGGTCTGCTCGCCCCGCCCGTGACCGGTCCCGGGTTACCTCCAGGCGGTTCCGTAGTCCTCTCGCCACGGGAACCGGGTCCGAGCGGTCTCCCAGAGGACGGGCGGTACGGGTCCGGGCCGCCCACGGGAGGAAATCGTACATCTGTGAGGGTGGGTGCACCTTCTTTCTGGGTTAAAGCCCGTCCGGGCGGGCTGTCCGCCAGCCGAGCCCAGCGGGTTTCAGCCGCGAGGAAGTCCTCCATTAACGTAACGGCCGCGCCACTGTCGCCGCCCATGGCGGAGGACCCAGGCTCTTCCTCGCGCGGAGTACATGGGCGAACTGCTCCAATACTACCTGCCCATCAGCCTCTGATGTCCGGCTCGGGCTGTAGCCACTTATTGCTTCAAGCTCCTGGGCCACTATCCGAGGTCGGGCCCTGGAGGATACGCCAGGCTTCTAAACCGCTGTCGGTAGGTCTCTGACTCACATCCAGGGTGTCTAGGATAGCGGCTTTCACCTGGCTGTAGTCCTGGGCTGCCTCCACAGACAAGCCTCGAGCAGACCGCCTGAGCAGTCCTCATTAAGTATGGGGCCAGGATGGTGGCCCATTGGTCCTGGGCCCAGCCCGCGACGACGGCCACCCGCCGAATGTGACGAAAGGCTTCGGGTCGCCGCCGCCACATCTTCGCCAGCCGAATTGGGGGCTGGGCCGCAGGCCCCTGCAGCATCTCCTGGCTGGGGTTCCCTGGTCGAGTCAGCACCGCTGCAGCTGCTGGACACATTGCCGCTGGAAGTCCTGGTGCTGGGTAACCAGGTCTTGAATGAGCTGCCATTGTTATAACCTAGCTGCTCGACGAGCTGCTGCTGCTGTTGCGACTGGGCCGCCTGTTGTCGCCTCCTGGCTCTCCGTCATGAGGGCAGGAGCTGGGACAGATCCATCTCTCTGGCGGGAGGCCTCTCTCCCGCGCCCCCTTTTCACCAGCGCCAAGAGCTCGCGCCACATCCTGGGCGAGAGGTCCTCAGAGAAGGCACCACGTGTAAGAGTCCGGTGGGGGCTCGGCCTCTCGGGTGTGGCCGGGAGCCAGGCCGCGCCACTACACGGCCTAAATCAGCAGTTCAGTCTCCGAAGGTCCAAGGGCTCAGACCTCAGGCAGGGCTGAGCAGAAATAAACAGTCAACGAAGCCCAAGCCCTCAGTCAGGTGGGGCAGCAAACAGCAGTTCTAGGCTCAGACCTCAGGCAGGGGCTGAGCACCCAGAGTCAGTAGCCCCAGCCCTAGTCAGGCGGCACAGCAGTAGTTCAGGGCTCAGCTCCAAGCAGGAGCTGAGCAAACAATAGTTCAGGGCTCAGATCTTAAGCAGGAGCTGAGCAAACAATAGTTCAGGGCTCAGATCTTTAAGCAGGAGCTGAGCAAACAACAATAGTTCAGGGCTCAGATCTTAAGCAGGAGCTGAGCAGCAATAATAGTTCAGGGCTCAGGTCCTAAGCAGGAGCTGAGCAGCAATAATAGTTCAGGCTCAGGTCCAAAGCAGGAGCTGAGCAGCAACAATAGTTCAGGCTCAGGTCCTAAGCAGGAGCTGAGCAGCACACAGTTCAGGGCTCAGGTCCTAAAGCAGGAGCTGAGCAGCAACAATAGTTCAGGCTCAGGTCCCAAAGCAGGAGCTGAGCAGCAACACAATAGTTCAGGGCTCAGGTCCCAAAGCAGGAGCTGAGCAGCAACAACACAGTTCAGGCTCAGGTCCCAAAGCAGGAGCTGAGCAGCAACAACAATAGTTCAGGGCTCAGGTCCCAAAGCAGGAGCTGAGCAGCAACACAGTTCAGGCTCAGGTCCTTAAAGCAGGAGCTGAGCAGCAACAACAATTGTTCAGGCTCAGGTCCCAAAGCAGGAGCTGAGCAGCAATAATAGTTCAGGCTCAGGTCCCAAAGCAGGAGCTGAGCAGCAACAATAGGTGAGTCCAGACTTCTGGATCTGAGCTCTGATGTGAGGGGGAGACTGCCACCCGTGAGGCGGTGGAGGGGGACACAGGCCCACCCACTCCACTGTGTCCCAGCCTGGGTCCTAACAGCAGCAGTTAGTCTGCTGCTGTGTCGGTGGGGTCCTGACCGCAACACACCGACATCGGCTCGAAATCTGCAGTAGCCAGACTGGGGTCAGCTACCCCGGCTACTTCCCATCTCCTCCATGGGTACCTGCTCATCGCAGGTGTCCGCAGCGGGTCCCATACCATGGGCTCTCGCCGTGCTGAGGGCTGGCTAGGTCGGGCTGCTCCTCAGGACACGGGTCGGGGGACGCTCGGGCAGCTCCTCGGGTAACGGGCTCGGGCAGGCTCGGCCAGTTCTCCTCAGGTACCGGGCTCGGGCAGGCTCGGCCAGTCCTCCTCAGGGTACCGGCTCGGGAAGGCTCAGCCAGTCTTCTTCAGGGTACCGGGCTTGGGGCAGGCTCGTCCAGCAAGAGCTCGGTCAGGAGCGCCTGTCCTCTCCGGCCGCTGGCTGCAACTGAGCGCTCGGGCTTTTATACTTCCTGTCCTGCCCTTGACTTCCGGGCGGGGACAGGGGCAGTGGCTCCGCCCACTGTGGCAGCTGTTCTGGCTCCTCCTCTCGGGTGCGGCCGAGCCAGGCCGCCTCACTACAGGGCCGCACTGTCGCAAGAGGTGGGAGGAGAAGAACACCCCATTTTGGACCTGAGCCACAAGCTGTTCCTCAGAGAGACCCGGTATTCCACCACAGAGCCGGGAGGCCCTGGGAGTGAAATGGGCATTCGTGGCGCTGAGGTACTGTGGATAGCCTGGCCCATCGCTGTCGATGAAGACCTCAACAACTCATTCGCTTCAATGACCGGACTCTGTGAGTCCGGAGATGACTGATCAGTCCGATTTGGGCGTGGAACGCCTGCCACACGCTGGACAGACATGCGATGGCACTGTCGATGATGTGCGGCAGCTCTGACTCGCGCAGCTCACGCTTTCTTTCAGACTCAGCAGTACGCCTCGCCTCAGAGGTATTACTGCCTGTGTGAATGAGGCTGCGCCATGCTGGACGGTTCAGTGCGAGGGTTTCCCATGTGGCGGTGTTGATCTCGAGGAGTTCAGAGAGGTCTTCAGCGTGTCCTTGAACCGCTTCTTTGTCCTCCATGGGAGCGCTTTCCTGGTGAGTTCTCCGTAGAAGAGCTGTTTAGAAATGCGCCTCTGACATTCTCATGACATGTCCAGCCCATCTGGTCTGGGCTCTCATCAGCAGTGTGTGAACTGACGGCAGACTGGCTCTGGTAAGGACTTCAGTATCGGGCACTTTGTCCTGCCATCTGATTTTTAGAAGCTGCAGACAGGAAATGTGGAAGTGATTGAGCCTTCGTGCATGACTCTGATAGACAGTCCACGTCTCGCAGGCCTACAGCAGAGTTGGAAGCACCACTGCTCGGTAGACCATCAGCTTCGTTGGTAGGCTGATCCTCGACGCTCCCAGACGTTGGAGCGCAATCGCCAAATGCAGAGCTGGCTTTAGCAATTCTGCCGCTTACTTCATCATCGACTGACAGTGCTTGGGAAAGGGTACTGCCCAGGTATGTGAAGTGCTCCACTGCCTTGAGTCTCTGTCCATTTACAGTGATGGACGGTTCTGAGTACGGAGCGTGGGGAGCTGGCTGGTGCATGACCTCAGTCTTCTTGATGTTAACGGTGAGACCGGTTGTTACATGCAGATGAAAACTTGTCCATATTGCCTTTCATTTGTGGCTCTGTACTAGCATTCAGAGCACAATCATCGCAAAGACAAAGTCTCAAGTACAGTTTCTTCACCTTGGTAATGGCACGCAGTCGCCGGATTGAATAGTTTCCTGTCAGTTCTGTATTTCAGGCCTACTCCTTCAGTGCAGTGTTGAAAGGCATCAGTCAGAGTGGCAGAGAATATCATGCTGAACAAAGTGGGTGCTAAAACACACCCTTGCTTGATGCCGTTGGTGACTGGGAAGGCTCAGATGTTTCACTGTCATCCAGGACACGAGCCATCATACCGTGATGAAATTGACGCATCATTGGTATGAATCTGTCTGGACAGCTGAATTTCGACATGATCCTCCACAGGCCCTGGCGACTGACAGAGTCGAACGCTCGTGAGGTCCACAAAAGTTGTGTAGAGTTCACAATTCTGTTCTTGACATTTCTCCTGTAGCTGACATGCAGCGAAGATCATGTCAATAGTCCCACGCCCCTGCGGAAGCCGCACTGTGATTCTGGCAGTAAGCCCTGTTCCAGGTGAGTGATCAATCGGTTCAACAGAACCCGTGCAAGAATTTTCCATGCTGTAGAGAGCAGCGAGATTCCATGGTGATTGTTGCATACCTGGCGATTGCCCTTCCTCTTATAGAGGTGCACCATGGACACATCTCTAAATTCCTGTGGAATGGATCCCTGCTTCCAGAAGGACTGAAACAGCTCAGTGACTTTCCGAGCAGCACGGGTCCACTGACTTTGTACACCTCTGCTGGTATGGCATCTGACCCTGGGGCTTTGCCACTTGACAGCTGGTTGATGGCTTCCTTCACTTCATCCTCTTTTGGTGAAGCATCCATGGAGTCATGGACTGCAACCTGGGGCATCTTGTCAATGGCTTCATCATTGATGACTGAGGGGCAGTTGAGAACTGCTTCAAAATGTTCAGCCCATCTCTGGAGAATCTGTGTCTTCTCTGTAAGGAGCACAGTGCCATCAGAGCTCAGGAGGGGAAAGCTCCCAGAAGACTGTGGACCATAGACTCTCCCTCACTTTAATCCAATTCACGCGCAAGTCTCGACATCATAACATATCAAGTCCTGTGGTGATGGGCAAGCGACGAAGCAGCAAGTGTGGATACACTGGGAGCTGTTGCCGCGGACCTGCACACAGGCGCTCAGGTATAATGGTCGTTCCTCACTGACCGAAGCAGCAGTGGAGTGCGGCATCTTCTTGAGCGACTGAGCAGCCCTATTCAGGACTGCACTGCTCACTTGGCTAGAAAAGGTGCCCTAAACATTGCCTGCTTCACCTTACCCTGGCCAGCATACCGCGGCTGGTGGGGATCCCATAAAAGCGGTTGAACAAAAACAAAACTTAGAGTGACACCGATCCCCATTGGCACATGGAATGTGCGCACGCTACTGGACAACATCACGGCAGACAGACCGGAGAGAAGAACAGCACTTGTTGCCAGAGAGCTCGCACGCTACAACATTGACATTGCAGCCCTTAGCGAAACTCGCCTTGCTAATGAAGGACAGCTGTCCGAGTCAGGCGGAGGCTGTACATTCTTCTGGAGTGGCCGCAGCAGTGATGAGCGTCGCGAATCTGGAGTTGGCTTCGCCATCAAGAATCATCTTGTTCGGAAACTTGCCAGTTCCCCCAAGGCTGTGAATGACCGACTCATGACAATGCAGCTTCCGCTTCAAAAAGGAAAACAAGCTACTTTGATCAGCACATACACTCCCACAATGACCAACCCAGAGAATGTGAAGGATAAATTCTACGAAGAACTAGGTGCTCTGTTATCATCAGTGCACCGCAGAGACAAGCTGATCCTGCTTGGCGATTTTAACGCAAGAGTCGGATGCGATGCCGCAGCCTGGGAAGGAGTCATCGGGAAACATGGGTTGGAAAGTGTAACAGCAATGGCCTGTTACTGCTGAAAACTTGTGCAGCACATGACCTTCTGATCACCGATACGTCTTCCGCCTCCATACCTCAACAGGACATGGTGGATGCATCCTCGCTCCAAGCACTGGCATCTGATCGACTATGTCGCCATCAGGAGAAGGGACAGATAAGATGTCAGGGTTACAAAAGCTATGTGCGGCGGTGACTGTTGGACGGATCACAGGCTCATAGTATCCAAAATGAAGCCCGTGATCATGCCAAGAGACGACCACAAGGCTGTAAGGCTCTCAAAAGGATCAACGTGTCGGTTGAAGAATAGCCGCAAGGCTGAAAATCTAGCAGAAGACCTAGAGAATGAGCTTGCTGATCTTCGTATTGAGGATGACGCTGAGAAAGACTGGGAGCCATTCCGCAACACTGTCCATACAGCTGCATCGAAGGTATTGGGTCCTCCACACGCAGGCGGCAAGGCTGGTTTGATTTAAAATGATGCAGAAATCCAGGTCCTACTTGCAGAGAAGCATCGCCTGCATCGTGCACATCAGAACGACCCATCCTCAGCGGCAAAGAAGACAGCCTTTATCAACGCTTGCAGAACAGTACAGCACCGACTGCACAAAATGCGGACTTGTGGCTGAGCGCCAAAGCAGATGAAATACAGGCATATGCGGACAGGAATTACTATAAGCAGTTCCCATGAAGCCCACCTTCTCCTTGGTAATAGAACATGCACCCCTCAGGTGGATTAACAGCATGAAGGACTCAAACACATGGATCATGTGGTGGTACATGTCCCTCCAACCCTATTCCTTCCGAGTGTTACACCGGCCGGGAAAGGCTCATGCGGATGGGGGGGGGTCGGAGGGGTAGGGGGAAGGGGAGGAGACGACCAAGGGTCAGGCTGCCCAGGGGACTGTCTTAAGGGGGAGAGTGTGTGATGGGGCAGAGCAGCCCCGCACTGGCATAGCAGGGGTTAACCCTTCCTCCCTGGCAGAGGAAGCCCCGCCCCAGAAGTTCTGCTGGGCATGCTCCAACTGGAGCTCAGATATAAAAGCCTGCACATCAGCTCAGTCTGGGCTGACAGCCAGAGGGGAAGGATGCACGCTGTTAGCTCCTGCAGAGAGAGGGCCTGCGAGCCAGGATCCAGGCGTCAGCCCTGTCGAGGCTCCACCGGAGACCCTGACGGAGGACGACCCAGGGGCGGAACAGACCGGAGGACCCCTCGCTGCAGAAGCACTGCCATTCCCAGGGGAAAGTAGAGATAAACGGTGTTAAAGCTGTATTAGCACTCGGCGTGTTGCGGGCAGATCCCTGCCGAGCGAGCGGCAAGTAGAGCTTGCAGCTATCAGGGCCCTGGCTTGGGGCTCAGAGGAGAGGGTGGGCCCGAGTCCAACCGTGGAGGGTTATGTGGACTCTGGCCGCGCTACCCCGCCTGAAAGGGGGGATTATATCAGGCCCGCACAACTTGTAAAGCGGCGAGGGCCACATTCCTCCAAAGAAAACAGCCGAGGGCCGAAACCTCCCGGCCCCGCAGAAACACCCCGCCCCAGGGCCGCCCAGCCTCATGGAAACAAACCTCCTTCCCAGCGCCGCCCCACCAAAACAGCTGTGGGCCAAAAAGGAAGGTTGGGCGTGGAGGTGATACTTTATTTTAAATCAACCGGGGCTCCTAACTGAAGAGGTGGCTGGGAGCCCTCAGGGTCAAATTAAAGGGCCCAGGGCTCCGGTGGCTGGGGAACCCGGCAGGGTCAGCTCTAGGTGTTTTGCTGCCCCAAGCAAAAAAACTTGGCTGCCCCGTCCCAGCCCTGGGCTCCCTGTACTCTCCTGCTGCCCCAATCCTGGGCTCTCCCACTGACCCACACCCCCTGCCGCCCAGCGCTGGGCTTCCCCTTCCTCCCCACCAGTGCCCTCCTCCACCCTGCTGCTGCCCCAGCCCTGGGCTTCCCCACCAGTGCCTCCCCACACACACCTCCTGCCTCCCAGCCCTGGGTCACTAGTAACGCTCCCAGGGCAGGTCATTCAACAGGAATTTTGGATGTACACAAACACAGACAGGATTGGTTCCTATATGGTTACAGAGCTGCAGTAAAGTGGAACAATTTTCAGCTTGTGTGATTGGAGGATATCTGATGCATATTATAAGACTGTCCTCCATAAATGAGGAAAAGTTGAGGTGCCTTTATTATTCTTTGTTCCACTCTTTCTTTCTATGGGGAATTTGCCTATGCAATATCACTGTCTTCCTTAAACAAACAAAAAGGCAATGGCTGCTGAAAATAGCAATTCCAGTCCTAATAAGCATTTCTTGCTCAATTTTATCCTGCTTTTTCTACAGCAAGTGACAGTGGATCAGTATATTTGATTTGGGAGAAATGAAGTAACAGCTGCCCAAACTGAGCTTGAGCACTCCTGAATCCTGAGGTGTTCAAATCTGGAAGGCAGGTGCTGGGGAGGGGCTGGGCTCCACGGGGAGTATGGCAGCAATGTATCTGAGTTGCACGGAGCCAGACACGCTGGTCTGAGGGCACAGTAAGTGGGCTGGAGGTTGGAGAAGGGGTAGGAGTTCCAGGGGCAGTCAAGGGACAGGAGCTGTGGGGGCTGGATGGGGCAGAGGTTCAGGGGGCAGTCAGGGACAGGCAGCAGTAGGATAGGCATGGGAGTCCCAGGGTTTATCAGGGATAGGTAGGGGTGGGGTCCTGGGGAAAGTTGGGGGGGTCTCAGGAGGGGGCAGGTGGGGACAAGGAGACGGGAGGCTTAGATCGGGGCTGGGGTCCCAAGGGGCAGGTGGAGCCGGGGTCTTGGGAGGAGCAATCGGGACAAGGATCAGCGGCATTTAGATAGGGGTGGAGTCCGGGGCAGTTAGGCAGGAGTCCCAGGAGAGGGGTATCAGGGACAAGGACCAGCGGTGTTAGATAGGGGTGGGGTCTGGGGGCAGTTGGGGAGGGTGCAAACAGCGGTCGCATGCCGGGATTCAACCGCTCTGGGCTGCTGGCAGCCGCGGGAGCCCAGAGCCTTTAAATCCCAGCCGCAGCCGGGAATTCAGGCAGCCCAGAGCCCTCTGACTCCCAACTCTGGCTGAGATTTAGCGGCTCTGCGCTCCCGCTGCCGCCGGCAGCCCAGAGCCCTGGACTCCCGGCCGCGGCTGGGATTTAGCGCTCTGGCCTCCCGCTGCCGCTGGATTTAAAGGGCTCTGGCCTCCCCATGCTGTGGGCAGCCCAGAGCCCTCTGACTCCCAGCCGCGGCTGGGATTTAAAGGGCTCTGGGCTCACGACGCCGTGTGGCAGCCCAGAGCCCTCTGACTCCCGGCCGTGGCTGGGATTTAAAGGGCTCTGGCCTCCTCGCTGCCAGCAGCCCAGAGCCCTGACTCCGGCCGCGGCTGGGATTTAAAGGTCTCTGGGCTCCCGCCACTGCCAGCAGCCCAGAGTCTTTGATTCACGGCCACGGCTGGGATTTAAAGGGCTCTGGCAGCCCAGAGCCCTCTGACTCCCAGCCGCGCTGAGATTCAAAGGGCTCTCACAGCTGCCGGCAGCCCAGAGCTCTCTGCTTCCTGGCCGCAGCCGGGATTCAAAGGGCTCTGGGCTGCCCGCAGAGCTCTGCAGCGGGGATTTAGAATCTCGTGGGCTGCACAGTGAGGCCCGCGGGCCGTATGTTGTGCAGGCCTGGATTATATGAACGCTGGCCGCCAGGCTGTTCTACCCTGCTGCAAAGAGGGATTATATGGACTTTGTCCGCTAGGCTGTGCTACCCCACCCTTAAGAGGGGTTATATAGATGCCGCCACGCAGGTCGCGCTACTGCAAATACTGGGGAGGGAAGAGCGTAAGACCGAGTGACAGTAACAGACGGCCCAGAGAGGCAAACACCGAGACTAGAGAGACGCGAGGCCCCAGCACTGCTCCGGCACCTGCCACAAAGGGGCGCCATGTGCCAGGTCCACTACAGACTCCTAGACTTTAAGGTCAGAGGGGACCATTTATGATCATCTAGTCTGACCTCCTGCACAATACAGGCCACAGAAACTCACCCACCCACTCTTGTAATAAACCCTGACCTATGGCTGAACTACTCAAGTCCTCAAATAATGGTTTCAAGACTTTAAGGTGCAGAGACTCCTCCAGCAAGTGAACCAGGCCCTGTACTGCAGAGGAAGGTGAAAAGCCCAGCTATGGCGATCAGCTAAACCCTGAGCATGTGGGCAAGACTCACCTCGACCCAAGAAGAGCAGGCCTGGGCAGAGCAGGTCTGTACCAGGGAAAGGAGAGTGCTTTCTCTGGGCGGCACAGCCTGGGGCTTAGCCAAATTGATTACAGAATGAGTCCTACCTCCGAGGGACCATGTATTGGCCCCGAAAGAACCAGACTGCAGCGGCGATAAAGCCTAGCTGGGCTATGCACTGGAATGAGAACTAGGTAGGAAGTTGAAAGCAGCAAGGAAAGCCTAGAAGGGAACTTGAGAAGAGAGGTAGGATGTGCCCAGGGAAACCTGCAGCAAAGAGAAAAGAGCAGACCTAGCTGTTGAGCACAGAGCCCTGGGCTGCTACCAGGTTCAGGATGGGACCGGGTTCCTCTACTGACCCCAAAGAAGGGGGCATAAATGCACCCAGAGAGGTTACCAAGCCCAGCAAGGGGGCTGCAGGCTGAGCCAGAGCGCCAGTGAGAGGAGAAGAACTTTTTTCTCTGGGAAGACCTTTTTGGACTTTTACTGTGTGACAAACTGAGCCCCAGAAGCGATTATTGGCATCGTCAGCAGAAATGAATTCCTCCCGTCATCTGCGATGGCTCATGGAAGTCTTGGATACTGAAGGAAGGTCCGTCCCCACAAGTGGGAATCCCATTTGAGTTCCACGGACTGGTTAAGCAGGCAAAGCAGGGCCTGGTTTCTCCAGCAGCTCCTAGAAACTCCCAGAAGCAGAAGGAAGTGCAGGCAGAGCTGCAGATGCAGCTGGTAATCTTGAAGGAGCAGCAGCAAGACCTGTCAGAGATCCTGCAAAGGGAAATGAACCTGCTACGCCCATGGACAAACAGAGCAGCCTCGGATCTAGTGGCTAGTGAACTTGGTACAAAGCTGCTTCTATTAGGGAAACAGCCTGGTACTGGCGAGTGGGTGGGGAGACCAGGGAGATGGGAGGGGTTACTGAGGCTGGGGTGG
This sequence comes from Mauremys reevesii, assembly GCF_016161935.1. Lineage (NCBI taxonomy): Eukaryota > Metazoa > Chordata > Testudines > Geoemydidae > Mauremys > Mauremys reevesii. Next base: position 1,890,933 of record NC_052633.1, read on the forward strand.
GGAAGAAGCTGTGGGGCTGGGAGGGGAAGGACATGGCCCAGCTTGTGGGAACGATCCTGCTGGCTGTGTCTGGAGCACTGTGCAGCCTCTTCTGTGGGAAGTTCCCATGGGTCAGTGTGGCCTGAATCTCTCCTGCTCCTTTGTTCTCTTTGGGCTTCACAGGAGATGTCTGGTGAACGGCCTGTGGACTCTGTGCCCCGCACCATCCGAAATTATTCGCCACCTTGAAAGAAACAGGGCACAGCTCAGCCTGGTAGGTAGGCTGAGACTCACACTTCACTCACACACACAACACTGAGGGGCTTTGGGAAGCACAGTAACAAAGAAGAGATTTAAGTGATACTAAGCAAGAGAAAGAGACAAATTTCAAACAGACAAACAAAACAAAACACACTTTGTAGTGACTCAAACTGAATCATAAGAGTCACAATTGTGGCCTTAGCAGTTTCCAGACTAACATCTCCGCTTTCCTAACAGACCTTATTTGATGTCCCTGTACGGTACAAAATTCTCTGTCGAATCTGCTGATTTGATTGCTTAGCCTTTCGTTTCAGACCTCTGTTCTCTTTCTGGGGTGCCTGGACCCTACAACATCTCTTCCAGTCTCTGGCCCAGCCTCTTCCACAGACGTATGCTGCAGCCAGCCCAGCTCAGAGAGCAGTGGGGACACATGATCTCATCCTGTCAAACCAAGCAACATGGGTCCCATTGAGGCTTAGATGGAAGATCCCAGGTATCTCGTGGAGGTAAAAACCATTCACTCTTCTGGGCACTTTGGGCTTCCTGTTCCATAGCCTAGTTGTCATCATGACTTTGTTTTATTATTCTCAGAGGACGTGTCTGGGATCCTGGAGACTGTTTCCTGCTGGAGGTTTGAGCGGGAGAGATCACTCAGAAGATCACTGGTCTGCAGGGTTCATGGAGCAGCCACACTCCAGCAGGCCATCTGGAAGCCTACTAAAAACTGCTTACCTACGACTTACAAAGTCCAGACCCAGTTTGAGGCTCCATCCCTGAGGCCTATTGGCAGAGTCCCAGAGCAGCTAATCGGCCCCTTAAACCAACAGCAGGAACAAGAAGCTGTCTGCTCACCGGGGCTCCCCTGTCTTCTGGACCATGTGACTCGCTGTGGCTCATCGGATTTGAGGGTCTGAACACAATTTGGTCTTTTGCTTCTGCTCTTCCAGTATCCTGACCCAGCTGACTCTCGACTCCTGTCTTCTGAGTGTAGACTCTGCCTCTGAGCACTAGGGTCTGGCTGCTCATGACCCGCCATGACACTGACTTTTCTACAATTCATCCAATGCCCTTTCTGCTCTCCAGCTCTGCTCTCCCAGCAAGACACACCAATCTCTGGCTCCCAAAGTCCTAGTTGCTGCTATTCAAGGCTCAGGGTAGTGCTTGTATTGCCTCCCGCACCACAGCTGCTTTTCCTATGAGAATCTCCCAGCGCAGAGGAGAAATCCGCTCTTCTCTTAGAATCAGTCCTGGCAGCAATTCAGGAAGTCATAGAAGGGACGGTCTGCTAAGCTCCTCTGCAATGCCACTGTCAGAGACCATTACTGGTGGGTGCCAAGTGAGTGCAGGCAGCTCCTTGAGAGACTCCTAGGGCAGGGTAGTCGTGTTTCACGGTGACCTCTGAAAGCCATGCAAAGAGTGCAGCATTGAAGAGACTCTCTAACAAAGGGTTTCTGTTCTCCTACATAGTCAGCCAGTGAGGCCAGTTTGCAGCATGTGGAAGAGCTGTTTGGTGCCTTGTTGGAGGATTCACCATATAGCTGGCAGCAGCTTCAGATCCTGGAGTCCCTATGATATGGTTTCCATGCATCCGGATTTTCCAAGACATGTCCAGCTTTTTGGTTTTTAAATAGCCGCGGGGAGGAATTTGTAAAAATCTAAAGGTCCGTGATTTCCTCCCAATGCCCGGCCACCCAGAGGGGGAGCCAGTGGGGCACTTGCTCCCAGGCCCTGGACTGCAGGCCCTCCCTTGTTTTTGGGGCCTCTGGAGAAGGGTCTGTCACTCACGCCGGGAGCCCCAGAAAACTCGTGGGGCCCAGGCCCCGGAGCTTCTTCTGCTCTGGCTCTTCAGTGGCACCAGCGTGGGGGGTCTCCGCCTCCGGGTCCCGCCGCCAAAGACCCCGGGACCCTGAATCCTCTGGGCGGCTCCCACCCAATGCAGAGTGTGACTCAGCTGAAACGGCAGCCAGGCCCAATTGAGCCACTCACATCCGGGCCTCCAGTAGTCAGAGCCCTCCTGGTCTCCTCTCCCTGGCCTCCCTCTCCCCTGCAGCCAAAGTCCATTTAATCCTCCTTGCAGGTGGGGTAGTGCTGCCTAGCGAGCAGAGTCTATAAAATCCCCCTTGCAGGCGGGGAGCATGGCCTAGTGGCCAGAGTCCATAATCCCCTGTACACATGGGGTAGCACGCCTAACAGCCAGAGTCCATATAATCCTTCACGGTTCAGGGTGGGGGTAGGGGCACTCGGCCCACCCTCTCCACCGAGCCCCAAGCCAGGGCCCTGGTAGCAGCAAGCCTACTTGCCGCTTGCTCAGCGGGATCCGCCTGCAACACGCCGAGTGGTAATACAGCATTAACACCATTTATCGCTACTTTCCCCTGGGAATGGCAGTGCTTCTGCCACGAGGGGTCCTCCGGTCTGTTCCTCCCCTGGGTCGTCCTCCGTCAGAGTCTCTGGTGGAGCCTCGACAGGGCTGACGCCTGATCCTGGCTCACAGCCCTCTCTGCAGGAGCTAACAGCGTGTGTCCTTCCTCTGGCGGTCAGCCCAGACTGAGCTGATGTGCAGGCTTTTATATCTGAGCTCCAGTTGGAGCATGCCCAGCAGAACTTCTGGGGCGGGGCTTCCTCTGCCAGGAGGAAGGGTTAACCCCTGCTATGCCAGTGGGGCCGCCTGCCCCATCACACACTCTCCCCTTAAGACAGTCCCCTGGGCAGCCTGACCCTTGGTCGCCTCTCCCTTCCCCTACCCTCCGACCCCCATCTCGGGAAAAGAAATCTGCATCCACATGAGCCTTCCCGGCCGGTGTAACACTCGAAAGGAATAGGGTTGGAGGGACATGTACCACCACATGATCCGTGTGTGAGTCCTTCATGCTGTTAATCCACCTGAGGGGTGTGGTCTGTTACCAAGGAGAAGGGGTTCCCTATTAGATAGAACAGCTTGTGGCTCAGATACCAAAGACCGATTTTCCTCGCCCACCGTGATAGCCCGGTAGATCAGTTCTTTCTGGCCCAGGTGACATTTGGTTCGGTTTGCGGTGAGTCCTGCTCTGCCCAGCGCCCGCAGCTGAGCTGTTCCTTCCAGTTGGCACTGTAGATGATGATGTCCGCCAGTGTCTCCTGCAGCAAGCCGACCCGCGAAGATCTGCAAGAGTTCATTGGCGATAACTGGAGCCGTGGCAGACCATAGTGGTACCACCTCTGGATACCGTGGTGGCATAGTCAGCCACAACCTGATATACTTATGGCTGGAGCTACTCTTCTCCAAAGGCCCCACTAAGTCCAAGCCCATCCGCTCAAAGGGTGTCCCTCCTGCTCACTCACAAGGGGCCATGCCCTCCAGGGTCATGCCCCATCTAGCCCCCATGTTCCTTTGACGCCTTCCCCAGGACCCCTGACCCATCCACCCCTTCCCTGTCCCCTGACTGCCCCTTGCCATCCCATCCAACCCTCCTCTCATTCCTGATGGCCCCCAGGACCCCTGCCCCATCCAACCACCCATCCCATTGGCCAGGACCGACTGGTGCAGTGGGGCCCGACTCCACAGGCTGGGCCGAGCCAGGCCGGAGCTGGTCAGTCAGACCAGGACCGGCGCCGGGCCCACTCCTGGGCTGGGCCGGGCAGGAGCCGCCATCCGGGACCAGCACTGGCGCCACGGGCCGAGCCGGGCAGGAGCCACTGGGGCCAGAGCCGGGTGCTTGGCCGACTGGCTGGGCCGCCGGCCGGCGCCAGGCCAGGGCCAGGGGAAGCCGCCTGCTGAGCCAGACAGGGCCGCGCTGTGCCTCCCTGAGCTGTACTGCACCCCCAGCCCCAGCCTACCTGCCTGCTGCTTGTTTCAGGCTCCCAGCGAACATCTGATTCGTGGGAAGCAGGGGTGGGGGAGGAGAAGGAGGGCGGAGCGTTCAGGGAGGAGGGGGAGGTGAGCTGGGGCGGGGGCGGGGGGGGACGCTTGCCGGAGCTTTTGTTAAATGGAAAAGCTTTTTCAGAACCGGTTGTCCTGGAACAGCTGGTTCTAAAAGGGTTTCTAAATTTAACAACCGGTTCCTGCAAACCGGCTCCAGCTCACCACTGCCATCTGCCCAAAGCAGTCAATGGCTCTTCCCTCCACGAGGGAGCGGGGTCTCCCTCTCAGCCTCTCTGAGAACTAGCACTGCCTGGTTTCCTAGGACAAGGTGACCTGTTCCCACTGCTCCCTGAGGTGGCCCATCTGGGAGGCTGTCACACACCCCAGGGCCTAGCAGACAGGTGGGGAGGAGGCTCCTGTTCATGTCACCCTCTGAGAGCCCACAGAAGGGCCAAAGGAAGAATCAAGGCCAAGAGGTGAAGCCGGCCCTGAGCCTCTGGCCCATCCTCCCCTCCTCAAATGTGGAGCTTCCTGAGCTGCAGTTGGGCAGACAGGAAATGTAGCTCTGGCACAAAGGTGCTTCTGCGCCATCTGGGGCAGGGAGAGCTCTGCCTGGGAGCCCGGGGAATGGGAGGGGGTGAGAGCAAGGAAAGAGGGGAGGGGTAGGGAGTGCGGGGAAGAGCTCATGCCCCAGATGAAGGACGTTTGGGGTCAGAGGGAAGGACCCTGCTCCACAGAGAGGGGAGAGAGTTTCTGTCAGTGACAGGGGCCTCCATTTCCCCTTCCACTAGCCCCCCATTTCCAGGGAGACAGAGCAGTACCTGCAGCAGGGAGCAGGAGTTGCTGAGGGGGGACCTTTAAGGGCATCAGGTGAGGCTCAGCCCTTGCAGCACCTCAGGCACCTGGTGCAGCTGCCGGATGCTGTGGAGCTGACCCATCACCATGGCGGTGGTGTCCTCCAGCTGCAGGGGAAGGAGAACATGTCAGAGACTGAGACACTGCCCAGGAATCAGGGAGGATTAAGGGCACCTGGAACCAGCACCATTTCCACCCAGCAGCTGCTCATGTCTGAGTGGTGGATTCACCCTCCTGATCCTCAGGATGGAGGCTTCTTGTCCTCTCTAGTGACCTCCAGTGCCAGCCCTCCTTTAGGGTTAGCTCCTGCCGCCTCCCTCAGTGCCCCTGAGAGCTGTTCCACCTCCAACCCACCTGGGGACACCGCTGTTGGTAGAACCTCTCTCCACCCCTGCCTCCATCCCCACCCAGGTAGGGCAGGAGGGATTCTGACAGCAGTGAAGTGGCCTGCGGGGAGGTTGAGACCTTTCCCCAAGTCACCCCAGTGACAAATGCTGAAGCCAGAGGATGGCAGCCCTGGTGAACGGGGCAGGTCAGCAGCCCCTGCTGACTGAATCCTCCCATTCTCTCGAGAGTGGGTCCAGCCCTGCCAGCAGCAGGACAAGCTTCCAACACCCATGTGCCTCAGAACTGCCTGGCCGGTCGCCATCACCCATCAGTCCTTGGCCTCCCAGGCTGCCAGTGATGGGAGCAACTCTGGGTGGTGGCTGGGGTGACATGGACACTAGGCCATGGGGAAATGGGTGCAGCTCTGTGGGGCAGGAAAGGTTCACACAGGGCACTTAGGGGACTCTCCTGCCCTTCCCAGGAGTGAGAGCAGAGCATCACATCCTAAGAACACAAGTCCATGAAGTCCACAAGTCCCCACTAGGCTCCTTGCTCCCAGGCCAGCAAATGGTGATAGGATGGGAATGAGGCCTGGGCCCCGCTCCAATCTCCTGAGTCGAATGCAGCTGCTTACCGTGTACCCCAGCAGTTGCTCGGCTTCCCCCAGGATGGCGTACGTGAGGAGAAGCCCAGCCTGGCTAATGCACAGCAGGGGGTTGTAGATCGCTGGCACGGCTGTCTTGAGGAAGCATTTCCTCTGCCCCGCAGAGAAGAATTTTCCAAAGACCTAAAACCAACAGGACAGGAGGCTGTAGCAGATTGCCCAGAGCCAGCCTCCAAGCCCTGGAGATAGAATGGCCTCAGGGTCCGGTGCCCCAAAGGAAGGGTAAGAGAGCTGCTGTAGCTAAGGCCGCTCATTCCCAGGAGGCTTTCAGGGTCCCATGGCTCAGGAAGCCCCTTTATGAAAAGGTGGCAGATGCTTAGGGACCAAAGCCTCCAGTGGCTCTTTCTGGAGGGCAATTGATCGCAGGGGCCATGATGGGCTGGAAATAGATCTCTAATGTGGTGAGCAGGGCCCACTTGCTGTGCAGCGCACCGAGATGATAGGGGACCCTGTATTGCTTCCAGCCGAGAGATCTCCTGCACCTCAGTGGCGCGAGGAGTGTGCGGGGGGGGGGGGGCAGGGGTTGGAGCTGACAGTCAAAAGGGCTAGTGCCCCCCAAGTAGGGATTTCTAGTAGCTGGCTATGGCCTCGGCAGCTCCTTGGTTTCTGCCAAAGGGAATCCCATCTGCAACCTGACCAGGATAAGGAGATTCACGTCCCAGTCCCCATCACAGATACTCCTAGGAAACTTTTCTTCTGCTGCAGCAATTCAGCTTGTGGGAGGCAGGACAAGCTCACAGAGTCTCTCTCACGTGGCGTCTATAGGGCAGCATTCTGTAGATGCACTTGGAGATCCAGGAGCCATTCCAAGGCCTCCTCTGTGATGTTGTGGAAATCACCCATTTCACCTTTGACTCCAATCTGGGGGCACTGGGTTATGGTGTGTTCCAAGGTTGGGATGTTCTCAGCACAGGTGTGAGACAGGGGGCCGGGAGGTCTTTGATTTTCTACTTGTGCAGCAAGTAGTCACAACTTGGGTCAGTGACAATGTGCTTCTTTGGCACAGTGGCTGAGGGCCAGATACTCTGCCATTCCCTGGCCGGGACTGGAGACATGAGGAGGCGCATGTGGTGCCTATTGGCTCTGGAGCTCACTGTGTCCCCTCCCCAGTTCTCGGCTTGGGACATTCTGCTTCCTGACTGGCAATGGACTTGGGCAAACCCCACCTCCTTTCTCTGCTTCTACAGGGTGCAGGGAAGTAAACAAGGGTCTGCTCAAGCACTAGTGACTGACGGACCCAGTGCTCTTCTCTCAGACACTTGGGGATCAGCCAAGGGGACAAGGAGCAGAGAGACACCCAGAGCCATAATCCTCTATTAACTCACCCACCCGGGATTCGCTTTATGCCACGAGCAACGGCTCCATGGAAGACACTCAAATCACAGCAACTAGCGAGGTTCCAATGTGGGACCTTTAGCACCAGCCTGTCCCACTGGGTGCTGGGTGAGGAACTCTGAGCTGGAAATAAGGAGTGGGCTCTTGTCCTGTCTCCAGGAGGCATCCACTGCAGGGACCCCAGCCAGCCCCACTCCCTGAGCTGTGTCCGACCCTGCCACAGTGTCCTTACCTCCCCCACCCTGGCTGTGTTTTTATAGCCCAGGAGCCTGCTGTCCTGGTACCAGTTGTGGCACCACAGATCCTCCACCTCGTGTATGCTCAGCCCTGGAAGAGAGAGAGAGAGAGAGAGACACTTTGATCATTCTGGTTGCAGTTTCTGTGTCCTTCCAATCCCATTGGTGGCTGCCCAGTGGAGTGGAGAAGAACAGAGGTGGAGAGAGACTTGTTCTCCAGCTGGGGTCAGGCTGAGGGAAATTGTCTGGGGTCCCATTATCCACCTGTGGTCCCTTTCAGTCCCCTGATGGGTTCTGTGTCCCAGTGGGTTCCTTACCCCTCTGTTCGAGCAGCAGCTGGTACAGCCGGTAAGTCCTCCTGGCCTGCCGGCTGATGTCCTGGTCTGGGTAACTCACAAAGAGAGCCAGCTGGGCCACGTGCTGACCCAGCCTAGGGAACTCTGCTGAGATCTAATGGAAGGGAGAGGAGAGGAGACTCCATCAGCATTTTCCTGTCAGCTCCCTGTCCCCTGGGCCAGAAGGCTCCTTCTGCAGGAGATGCTGGGGAGAGGAGCCTGAGACAGACCCTTCATTTGCTCTGCTGCCAAGGGAGCCAGGAGCTGCTTTGGGATGCCAAGCAGGGGCTGGAACATGGTCCCTGTCAAGGTTCCTTCCCACTCCGAACTCTAGGGTACAGATGTGGGGACCTGCATGAGAACCTCTAAGCTTAATTACCAGCTTAGATCTGGTTTTTCTGCCACCACCCAAAGCATTTAAGAGTTATTTGGGAAACTCTGTCGACCTCCCCCCTAGAATATCTCCCTCCCAAATACTAGAACCCTTCCCTGGGTAGCCTTGAGAGACTCCTCCACCAATTTCCTGGTGAACACTGATCCAAACCCTTGGATCTTAAAACAAGGAAAAATCAATCAGGTTCTTAAAAAGAAGGCTTTTCCTTAAAGAAAGAAAGGTAAAAATCATCTCTGTAAAATCAGGATGGAAAATAACTTTACAGGGTCATCAGATTCAAGGAGCCCAGAGGAACCCCCTCTAGCCTTAGGTTCAAAGTTGCAGCAAACAGAGGTAAATCCTCTTAGCAAAAAGGAACATTTACAAGTTGAGAAAACAAAGAGAAACCTAACACGCCTTGCCTGGCTGGTACTTACAAGTTTGAAATATGAGAGACTGGTTCAGAAAGATTTGGAGAGCCTGGATTGATGGCTGGTCCTCTTAGTCCCAAGAGCTAACAACCCCAACACAAAGAGTGCACAAACAAAAGCCTCCCCCTCCCACCAAGATTTGAAAGTATCCTGTCCCCTTATTGGTCCTTTGGGTCAGGTGTCAGCCAGGTTACCTGAGCTTCTTCACCCTTTACAGGGAAAAGGATTTTGGTGTCTCTGGCCAGGAGGGATTGGATAGTATTGTACACAGGAGGGCTGTGACGTTCCCTTTATAGTTATGACAATCCCCTTCAAGGCCCAGGGACGACACTTGACCAGGACAAGAAGAACTTGATTCAAGCCTATCTCCTTCCCTGCTCTGACTCTGCCTCCCAAGAGGAACACTGCGAACCCACAGCCCCTGCAGCAGCAGATCCTACAGCCCGGTGGAGCCAGCCCGCCTGCGCCTGGAGTCAGGAAGCTGGGGTCAGAGGTCACTGACGTCAAACTCGGGGAGGGTGACTGCAAATCTCAGCAGGGCTGTGCTGCTCTTAATGGCCCTGGCTCTCTCCTGGGGCACCCTGGACACGATCCAGCGGTTGACATGCTGTGGGGAAAGGAGGCAGGTCAGGATGAATGGGCAGGTGGTGCTTGCAAATGAGCCCCACCCCGCCCCAGCCCCAGGGGCCTGAGACATTATGCACAGAGAGAATAGCTGAGTCATTGATCACAGAGCTTTAGAAGGATTCTTTCCCAGGACGCAGCTTGTATCCTGCAGGTCACAACTTGTCAGGGTCTCTAGATTGGTCCCATCCTCCCAGAGCTCCTGATTCCTGAAGAGTTCACCAGAAAGGAGACTGAATCTCGCCCTTCCCTGCCACTAAAATCATTGGTGGGATGTAAGGAGTCACTGAGAGCACAATACCACCAGGAATTACAGAGCATATCAGAGAGAAGGGATGATTCCCTGGGGTCCTCCTGTTTCTCTAGGACGGAGCGTGTGCCTCTTCTCTGAGAACCATCTCTGGAAACTCGTGGGGTGTGTGTTGGGGGCGGGGGAAGGGGGTTTCAGACTCTCACTCCCCAAGACAACCAGGGGCCCTGTGATTAGTGTTCAACAGAAGCAGGCAGAGCTCTGGCTTGACGTCCCAGCTCCTTCCTCTGTCCCTCAAGAAAGCAGGACCTGACACTGCATTGCACTGACCTCCCCAGCCAAGGACGCCCCAATGGGGACCCAGCTAGGAGGACAGAATAGAAACTGGATCTGCCAGTCTCTCCTTACCAGCCCCCAAAGAGTTAAGGTAAAATTGGTTCCCACCCCTCCTTATGGGACTCACCTCCAAGATGACGTGGAGCCTGCCTGCGTCTGGGGACTCTGCCAGCAGGTTCCCCAGCACAGCATCCAGGAGCTCTGGCATGACTTTGTGTAGCGCCTGCAAAGCATGGGTCAGAGTTAGGGAAACTGGGCCGACCCCTGCCACAGGATGGGAAGAGGGGTCTCTGGGAAGCACTGGTGAGACTCCCAAACACATCTCCTGGCCTCGCTCATTCATGTCCCACTGCAGGCAATTAGCAAGGATTGATGACACCTGGATCTTTGATCCATGAGCTTAGCAGGTCTCTGCAGACGGCCTTGTAGGCAGAAGACTAGGATACAGCCAAGTTGCTATGGATGGAAGCTGGGCTGCTGGGCAAAACACGGCATATGGAAGAGAGAGAAAGAAAGAAAGAAAGAAAGAAAGAAAGAAAGAAAGAAAGAAAGAAAGAAAGAAGGGGGTAATCCTCTGGAGGGAAGGATCCAACCCTACAGCTTGTTCCATCTCTGCCTACCCCGCCCCTAAATCTGGAGCTCCAGCGAATCAAGGGAGCCCGGACAAGGACCACTCTGGAAGAGGCGGAGGATGTACCTGGATGTCGGTGGCGCCCGTCTCCGTGCCCAGGGTGAAGACCGAGCCAAGGGCAGCTCGCAAGAGGCGGGACTCTAGCTCAGGCTCAAGGGCTGGTTTCATGGTGCTGGCAAGAGAGAGGAGCTGGTATTAGACTGCGCAGTGCGGGGGTGGGACTGTCGCCAACACGGACACGAAACCACAGGGCTACAGGCACAGGCTGGCGAGAATGGAAACTGAGGCACTGAGCTAGGGAATGACGAGGCCGAGGCGTCACAGACAGACAGTGGCAGGGCAGGAATAGCGCCTGGTCCCTGGAGCCTGCTGCCCCTCCTGTATCTGAGCCCGGGAGTGAGCCCCTCCCCAAGGCCCCTGCAATGTTAGTGGGGTGAAAAGAAGAGCCCAGCCAGGAGAGAGTGACCCTTCCCGCCCCACCAGCTCTGCCAGAGGAGCCACTCCTGGGAGGTGAGCGACCTGGGAGTGGGAGGGACAGTCTCCCAGCCTTGGGCCTGAGCAGCACTGGGGTTAGGGGAGCCAGCGGAGGGCAGGTGGGGTGGAGAGGAGGGGGCTGTCTCGGTACCTGAGGTTGCCCACAGCAGCCAGGCAGCTGGCGAGGATCTCGCTGGGTGGAGAGTCTTTAGGAAGCTCCTCAATGAGCTCCTGTGAGACGCGAAGGAGACAAAGGAGCATGAGGGATTCGGGCCCTGCTGACACCTCCCAGTGAGGAGATGACACAGCCAGTGCCCCACATGGCCAGCAGGATCCCCCACTACCTCCCGCTCCTCCCATTTCTTCCTGCCCAGCAAACTGGGCCCCTTCCAGGATTCCTGCCCAGCTCAGTCCCAATCCCCTTCTTCCCTCCTCCCTGTCAAACCTGCCCCCATTCAGCACCATCCCCACGACCGAGCTGGGACCATGTGATTCCTTGTCCCCCAGTCACAGCTGCCCTCCAGCCCCACAATTCCCCCACTGCCCAATCTCACAATTCTCCCTTCTCTTCTCCCCGCCTTCAGCCCCAGCAATCCCTGCCCTCTGCTGCCCCCGCCCACACCCCCCAGCCCCCACCCATTAGCCCGGCCATACCCCGGCCAATCCCACGTCTCTGTCTCTCTCCCCCCTCCAGCTGCCGGATGACGGATTCTCACTCACCACAATCCTCTCCACCACAGCCGCCTTGCAGCAGCGCGGCTCCAGCGTGTCCTGCCTCTGTCCTGTGCAGCAAGACACGCGGCAGATGGCCCGCAGGAACCTGAGCTGCTGCCCCTCATCCTGTACCCACCGGGAGTGGGGGATAGCGAGAGAGAACCTGTTAGCTAGGGACCTTCCTCCCCACCCACACCAGCTCCAGGGCTCAGGCCTCAGTGGGGGATTGTGGGGAGCCGCCTAGTGTCCAAATCCCCCACGACTCCTACACAAGCAGGACTGGGAACTGGGACAGTGCCTGTGGGGAGGAGACCTCGGCTGTTAGGGACAAACACCCCATCTTGGGGTCCCACATCAGGATGTACAAGGGCCCCATTAGGGGTGGTGGATCATCAGGACAAGACCTCGGCAGGGGTGGGGATGCTGGGAAGGGACAGGACAATCTTGGTTCCAGCCCAGGTGGGGAACATTTGTACCTTGTCTCTGCCCTGAGCTGCTCTCCGATGACCTTGAGAGCAGCTTCCTCTGTGGTCATCTCCAGCCATTCCTCCGCCGCTGACTCGTGGGGGTCCCTGCACCCGGGAGAGAAGGGAACAGGGGATGTCTGCTGCCCCTTGGGAAGGACAGGTGTGGTGGGGAGCGAGGATTAAGGACCCCTTCCCACCTCAGGCACCCAGGGCAGATCGGGCCCCACACCTCCTCTCAGGGCTGCCTTCAGCCCCAACAGCTTCAGAAGCCCATAGCAGAGCCCCCTCCACTGTCCAGGACTCCACGGAGGTGCCGACTCCCAGCCCCGGAGCATCAAGGGACAAAGTGGCAGCAGCTCTGATGCCCCCACCCCAGCTCCCCTTGCTGCAGGAGCAGCTGTGTGACTGCTGCTGGTGTCAGTGGGGTTCACGTGGCTCAGGCCAGACACCTGGGCTGGGGACACCCCCCCCGCCATATCCCTGGGAGAGTGTCTGGGCCCAGGGTGTTCACATCCCCGTCCTCACCCCTCCCTCAGCCCAGCCTGGCTCCTCACCTGGAACAAAGCAGCAGCGTCCAGAGGCCTCGCTGCTGCTGGAGCCCCAGGCACTGCTGCTGTCCCATGCTGATCTGATGGTGCTGGTGCTGGGATCTTCCACCTCCTGGTCTGAGGGGGCTGAAATTTCCTCAGAGCCCGGGCAGGGCGATGCCCCCTGCTGGGAATGAGGGCTGGGCTCCTGCGTCCGCTGCTGCCCACATAACAGGCCCCAGAGCCTCCCTGCCCGGCGCCCCTCCTGGGCTGGGTCCTGTCCACAAATCCTCATCCTGAACCAGCTCCACCTGGGCTTGGTCGGGGCCTCTCCCAGGTCGGCGCCTGCGCCGGGAGCTGGCTTTGTTCTCCAGAAGGCTGGGAACTTCCGCCTTCTGGCCTGGATGGGAGCTGCTTCCCCGCCAGCGGGGATGGAAAGGTGGCTCTGCCCCTTGGGAAGATGGCCGCTCCTTCCCGAAGGCTCTGGGGGCACCTGCAGAGCTTTCCTCCTGAACCTCCGCAGGAGCCTGGCCATCCTGGAATCGAGCGGGGAGCAGGTGTGAGTCTGGGGTCACTCCTGGGCCTTTTCGGTCCCTCCTCAGCCCTGCTCCAACCACAGCAGCCCCTTCTCCCCCCATAGGAGTGCAGGGAGTGCAAGCTACACACACTGGCAGGAGTTCATTGCATAATCTGCTCCCCCTCAACGTTACCCCTCGTCATCCCTGCTGCTGCTGCCAGATCCAGGAAGTCTCATCCTTTTAGAGCAATGGGGTCAGTCCCAAAGACCATCGGTTACTCTGGACAAGCAGCTCCCTCCAGGATCCTGACATGCCAGCACTTTACACACCTTCCTGCAGCCTCCCAACCCCATGGCCTGTAGCCATGGGACCCCGACCCTACTGATGGCAACAGGCCTCAGCTACTGGCTCAGGGTCACACCGAGTGTCAGAGCCATGGATGGACCCCTTCCTAACCACTGCTGCACACTCTCCCACAGCTGGCAATCGCAACCAGGCCCCAGTGTCCGCTCCCCTGCCTTTGAGAGGAGTGTCACCCTGGCTCCATTGCTGCCTATTGATCTGTGGGACTGGGCTCTCTGGGCCTCACATCCCGAATGGGCTTTAAAGAAGACAATGGTTAAAGTTTGGCCCCAACTCTTTCTTGTTTCTCTACACTTGCCATTTTAGCAAAGTTTAGAATTCTTGACGCTCAACACCTGAAACATCCCTTTCTCCTTCGCAGACAGCTTGAGCATCCCTCCTCACCCAGGCTCACTGCTGCCAGGAGTTAGAGAATCCACCCTATTCCCTTGGACCTACCCAAGGAGTCCCACAGCAAAGCGGGACAGAGCCAGAAAGAGAAGCCAACAGTCCTGACTCCTGTTCTAACTAACAGACAACAACCCCACACAGGCAGGGAGAGAGCCCAGGAAATAATCACCAATTAGGAATCTTTTCTGCACCCTCTCTAATTTTTTTAACATAATATTCAAAATGTGGACACAAGAACTGGATTCAACATTCCAGTTTCAGGCTCACCAATGCTGGATCACTTCCCTTTCCATACTCACTACTCTATCCAGCCAAGAATGGCTTTAACCTTTTTTACCACAGTTTCACATTGACAGATTATGGTGAGCAGCTCATCCACTATGGCCCCCAAATCCTTTTCAGAGTCACAGCTTTCCAGCGACTGTCCCCCATTCTGTAGGGTGCTGCCTGACTCCTCTGTTACTGGCAGGCTGGGTTTGCATGTGGCTTTATTAAAAGCTAATGATTCAGTAAGTAGTTTAGAAGAACTAGCCCATTAGAGAGAGAATCATGAATTGCTCAAAGACAACGAATGGAGAAAAGCAGCAAGAGCAAACAAACACGTTTGGTTCTGGCTTATTTCCTTGGTCTTAAAAGAGAGTAACAAGGACCTGAGTCTCCTCCCTCACAATAGCCCCATGCTCGGCCCAATCAGCATTGAGACTCTGAGACTCAGAAAGCGGAGAGGTCTCACCAGCTGTCGCAGGTCACCACCGAGGGAGTCACGCTAGAGCACTATTCCAGCCACATCTTTGGGAGGGCCTCCCAAGGATAGTTTGAGCGCAACCCCCCACCCGTGCCCGACACTCCACATGGGCACACAGGTCCTGGTGGTGAATGGATAGCTGGGGGATATGACAAAGTTGCAAGAGAAGAAGAGAAAGGAGGAGAGACAGGAAAAGGGAAAACAAAAGGAGAAACCCCAATGTCCCCAGTGATTCTAAGGGACAAAGTCCTAGGTCAGAAATAAAATGCTGCCCCACAATCTAGTGTTTTCCTTTCCTAAAATCAGCCGCACCTGATGGATCAGACTGAACAGGTTCCAAATCTTTCAGAGGCTCTTACCTTCTATATAGGGACATCTGTTTTCTGGCAAAATCAATAATTGAAGAAGAGAAAACTCTGAAGAGGGTCCTCATGCTCACGAGGTAAAGTGAATTATCTCGGTACTCAAGGAGAGACCTCGAGATGGAGACGCGCTGAAGCAAAGCCACAGGGATCTCCAAGGTTGCTCCTGTCGTGCACCCCTGTCCTGCCTGGATGATGTCAAGATCTCTCTGTGAGATCATCGCCTCCCACCACCTTTGTCCAATAGGCTGAGGTCCTGCCAAAGGCCCTTGTGATGTCACTGCCACACCCACCGCCTCCCTGCAGTGCTGATGTCCTGCCCTGTCCAGCCACATTGGATGTTTGTGTTGCTTCTCTGGATCACCCCACTCAATGACTCTTCATTGTGGGGATGACACCGACTATACAGTAGAACACAAGACGCTCTTCCCCATGCTACGCTTCAGTTGTTCATAAATTAGTAGACTTTATGGACAGAAGAGACAATTAGACCATGGAATCTGACACCCTGCATATCACTTGCTTTCTGTATAGCATAGTAGCTAGTTTTTGACTAAACACGTTCCAGAAAGGCATCTAGTCTTCATTAGAAGACCTCAAGAAATGGGGAATTCCCACCACTTCCCTTTCTAGTTTATTCCTTTGGTGATTCATCCTCACTGTTGACTATTTGTGCCCTATTTCTAATATGAATTGGTCTCTTTTGAGTTTCCAGCCACTGGGACTTGTTATGCTTTTCTCTGCTAGATTAATGAGCCCTTTAATATCAGCTATTTTCTCTCCATGAAGTCACTTCAACACTTCAATGACATCACCTCCTGATCTTTTTGATAATCTAAACATGCCGAGCTCTTTCACTAGTTCACTAGCAGGCATTTTTCTCCAGCCCTCAAAACATTTCATTGCTTTTTGCTGCCCCATCTCCAATATTTCAAAATCTTTTTCAAAGGCGGACGCCAAAACTGGATGCAGTATTCCAGGATCAGTCTTACCGATGGTGCGTCACCTCCCTGTGCTCCTCACTGCTCTTTTCATCCAGCCAATGATGGCGTTAGCCCTGGGCACCACAGCATCACACTGGCTGCTCATGTTGAATGGCTTGCCCAGCATGGCCTCTCAATCCTCTTCACAGTTAGTGCTTTCCTGGATACACTTCCCCATTCTGCAGGTGTGGCCTGCATGCTTTGCTTCTAGGTGTAAGACCTTTCATTTGGTTCTTTTCAAACTTGTTTTCTTTGAATGGGTCCAGCTTAACATGGGATCCGATTGCTCTGCGTCACTGCCCTGTCCTCAGCATTAATTACCTCTGTGCTAGTATTTTATCACCCACCCACGTTAGTGGCAGTGATTTTATATTGCGTTGCAGTTCACTGATATTTATTTTCAAGAATTAATCCTTGAGAGATGTTAGGGGGCTTATTCCTTCACCCTCTCACTTCCCTGGTCCTTCTCGCATGAACAGAGAGCAGCAATACCCGAAGTCTGAAGGTGCAAACAATTTGATGTTTATTGGGGTCAACTTCCAGCAAGCATGATTCCAGTTTCCTTCCTTAGTGTCTCCCTTCCCAGCTCTGACACCACAGAGCCTTGCCTGTGTCCCTGTTCCTATTCCCTGTTCTCATTGCCCCCGTAGCCAAACATGATCGCACCCCACCCCCAGTCCCTGTTCCCATCCCCCCCTTACTTCCTGACTGACTGCAGACTACATAGAAAAACTTGAGTTCTGCTTAGCTAGACCTTAACCAGTCATTGTACTGACATTTAACTAACCAATCCTAACATACTGTAACATGGTTATTTAACCAATTATATCCCACCAGCCTCTCTATGGCTCCCTCTACACCAGTGGTTTTCAACGTATTTACCATTGTGAGCTGCACATGCAGCTCTCTGTGTTATGTGGGCCGCATCCACACAACATATATACTACCTGAATGGCTCTGAGGATGTCACATGGGCTGCAGCTGTGTGCTGATTGGGCCCTGGGTTAAGAACTACTGCTCTACACTGAGAGATCTGGCTTGTTTCCAGGCCCCATTGCAAAACCCCAGTGTAAACAAGGTAATGCTGCTAATTGTCACCAGTGTAGCTTAGCCTGGTTTCATGCAGAGATAAGCTACACCAGTTCAACACACCATTTACCTTGTCTACAACGGGACTGTATTAGACCAGCTACACTGAAGACCGGAATCAGGGCAAAACCTCAGGATATGCTTTGCTCAGCTGGAAAAGCTGGATTCTAAAGGTCTTGGCTACAGTGGCAATAGACACAGATACTGCTAAACTAGTCACAGCGGCGGGGATATTCTGCCAACGGAGCCTTGACGAGGAAATGTTACTTTATGGAAGCGCTTGTCCTGTTCCAGAATTGAAAGCGCACTGCAGCGTTGAGAGGCGAGGATGTTTCTCATGGAAATTACTGTGTAACTGTAGTTAAGCTGCATAAATCAGCCGTTGTGTCCTGCAATTTGTAAGCCAGTCGTTAAAGAAAAATGACCACAGCCCTTCTGGTTTGTGTATCCAGGAATCCTTTCATGGTTTTCAACTTTACAGCTTGCCATTTTGAACAGCTAATCAGCTCAGCTGATGGGATTCACCATGAAACCTGCCTGCTTGCAAACTGCATGAGCCCGAATTAGATCACAGCATCGGAATGTGATTTGTTTGGTCTTTGCAGAGGTGTGGCCATTCAAATAAGCAAAGAACTTAATGCACCAATAAATCAAACCTTTTTTGTTGGGGTGGGGGCAGGGTTGTTCTAAAGAATTTCTCCTGTTCCTACTTCCTTTTATGCATCAATCCCATTTGTTAATCCACGGATGTTCTGGTAGCTCCTGTGCTTAAAACACAACGGCACAGGCCCCAGATAACAAAATGCAGCCAATAGGGCATGTATGGTATGGGGCATTGTTTAATAAGTCTCCTCTGTAGCTCCTGAGTGAGTGTGAAAACACAGGCCTGTGATCCATGCCAGGTTAATGAATGTATTTCTCTCCCCCCTGCCCCCAAATCCTCTGTTTCAACGCCACAGCTTCATTTCCTGTACTTTAACAATTGTATTTTGCAAATATAATGCAGTTGCACTGCCTGGTTAAGTGAGGAAAGTCAGCGGAGAGGCAAACAATTCTGCCGAGATCAAGAGGGAGGAATGCAGACGCAAAATGGGGTGCTAGGATCTCCTAACACAAAATCGGCTTTATTGTAAGACTTAACATATGTACAGATATATAGGGACAGAGGCAGATGAAAGCAGATAAATCAAAATGGCCTGAAAGCTAGAGTCTTATTTTACATTGCCGAGGTTTGTCATGAGATTCTGATAGACTGGTACTGAACTAAAGGGGGAACTGCGGGTGACGGTGAACCCCATAAGGCTTCATGGGAATGTGCTTATGAATGTATACATGATATAACTGGAATATGATTTATGCTACACATGCCATGTAATATAACTACTTAAAGGATATGATCTACTCAATACACTCCTCCTATTTGTATGCATGTAGCATTTTGTACTTGAAGTTAGCAATATTGGCTGTATACTTGCTTGATTTCTAAGTAGCCTCTGTAAAGCATTTGAGCAGCTTCTGAGAAAGGAATGTGCAAGTTAAGTGCCCAATCAAGAAGCACTTAAGAGACAATGGATCTTGGGAGGCTCCAATCCACATAAGAAGTCTACACGAGGATGTTCAAGGTAGCAGGTAAGCCATGGCTGCTGCCTGTAAAACTTGAGTCATGCAGTGACATGTGACTTGCCCATGTGACTCCAAAGCTCCATCTTGGAGCTGGACTTTGTATAGGAGAGAGGAGGAGGCCTCCACCCACAAGAGACAGTCTACTTAAACCCCTGGGAGACCCCTCCATTTTGTCTTCAGCTGGCTAAAGAGAGAGCCTCTCCAAACCCAAGGATACCCGAAAGAAACTGGAACAAAGGACAGTAACTACAGGGGGGGTGAGTGATTGCTGGACCCAGACCAGAAGGAGACTAGTCTGTAAAAGGAAGCTTACTGGAACTGGTGAGGTTATAGCTGTATTCAGTTTCTTAGACATAGACTTGCGTGTTCTATTTTATTTTCCTTGGTAATTCACTTTGTTCTGTCTGTTACTACTTGGAACCACTTAAATCCTACTTTCTGTATTTAATAAAATCACTTTTTACTTATTAATTAACCCAGACTATGTATTAATACCAGGGGGAGGGGCAAACAGCTGTGCATATTTCTCTATCAGCGTTATAGAGGGCAAACAATTTATGAGTTTACCTTGTATAAGCTTTATCCAGGGTAAAATGGATTTATTTGGGTTTAGACCCAATGGGTTTAGACCCCATTGGGAGTTGGGCATCTGAGTGTCCTCAGCTGGTATAAATCTGCATCATTGTATTGACTTCAACTGAGTTGCCTTACACCAGCTGAGGATCTGGGTCACTGGTTGCTAAAATTAGACCTCCGTGGAGAGCTGGTTGTTAAAGGGCATGGGGTGGGCAAAGATCTGTTGCTCCCAGGAGTCCCAGCTGGGGAGGCTGAGGCTCCCCCGGCCCTTCCCCCGCTTCCCCCCAGCTGCAGCATGGCCAGCCGCCGGCACCAGCTGGGCAGCTGAGCTCTGGAGTTGTCCTGCTGCCGCTTTGAGCGGCCTGGCCAGGTGTGTTTGGGGGGGTCCAGCCGCCAGCACCAGGGCTGGCCAGGGGGGAGGGGGCAAGGGGGTCCATTGGCCCAGGCCCTGCAGGGCCCCTGGCCCCACGAGGATGTCTCCTGGGCCTCCCTGCTTCCCCACCCCGTAGAGCTGCAGCACGGCCAGTAGCTGGGCAGCTCAGCTGAGCTCTGGGCTGCCGGCAAGGTAAGGGGCTGCAAGCTCCAGGGCTGTGTGGTGGTGCTGGTAAGTGGACACTTGCCCCAGGCCTCTGGCCCCATGAGGATGTCTCTCCCAGCCCTACCGCCCCGCCCCACCCCAAAACCCCACACCCACACACAGCTGCAGCATGGCCAGCAGCTGGGCAGCTGAGCTGAGATCCTGAGTCATCCTGCTGCTTTGAGCTGCCAGCAAGGTAAGGGGGAAGGGCTGCAAGCTCTAGGGTTGCCGGGGGTGAGTGGGGCACTTGCCCCAGACCCTGCAGGGGCTCCTGGCCCCACGGGTATGTCTCCCCCTGCCCTGGCCCCGCCCCCGGTCCCCCCGCATAAATCAGAACATTTTATAGGGAACCGGTTGTTAAGATTTTGGCAGGTCATAACAGGCACAAAGTGTATCTTGACCAACAATAGAGGGGTGAAATACAGTTTGCTAAGACTTCTGTGCTAATTTAGTGATGTAGCGAAATGCCCAGACCCTATATAGCCAATCAGCAAGAACTCTGAGCAACCCTCCGCTCCTAAAGTGCAGGACAGGACACCCAGCTGCAGGAATGACCTCTTTGCACACCCCTCCCCCCCACACTCAGTTGGTGCACTGAGCTGAGCCAGACCAGAGACTGAATAGAGCCTTGAAAATGTGGCCCATCTTCATAACACCAAGCACTAGAAACTGACTTCAAGAGAAGCTATTTGCTAGGGTTGAAAGTTCAGCCACTGCTGGTTCCCACCCCCACCCCAGGCCTCCCACCATAGCCAGCCTCCTGGCCTTTGAGACTCCTGAGAACCACAGGTATAGGGGCCAGTGAGGTTTCTTGGTAAGGAAAAGTCCGACTGATTCAGGGCTGTGCATCCGACTGCCCTTGTGAGCCTAGCGCTGAAGCTTTGGGACCACCTGTATCAAGTCGGTTCCAAGAGCCCAAGCCAGTGTATTGACGGAAGAGCTCTCTCAGGAGGTCAGGTATTGGGGGGGAAACAGGTTGGGGCGCTATGACCAGTATTTAGGATCGGGCCTCTGGAGTTCACAGTGCTGCTACACGAGGCTACCTGACCTTGGGACTGTGGCCACAGCAGCTCAGGCTGTTGATGAGTCTATGGATGAGACTTGGTCTACACCTGCTAGGTCAGCACGTTGCCCTGTGGTTGGCCACACTCCTGCGTGACATTGCCATGGCAACCTAACCCGCACGGTGGCTGCAGCTGTGTTGACAGAAGAAGGCTTCCATCGCTGAAGCGCCTGTCTGTCGGGGAAGTGGTGGCCTACACTAAAGGAAACCCCATTTCTGTTGGTGTCGGCTGTGTCTATACCACGGCATCATACTGGCCAATACAGTGACAGAGCTATGTTGGTACAGCCCCCTGTACTGTACATGTACCCGTAGGGTTAGACTCCCATTAGGATTCTTTTAAGCATGTTGAGCTTGAATGATTGGAACAGGGGTGCAGGAGGATCATAGAATATCAGGGTTGGCAGGGATCTCAGGAGCTCAGCTAGTCCAACCCCCTGCTCAAAGCAGGGCCAATTCCCAACTAAATCATACAGCATCATAGAATAGCAGATAGAATCATAGAGTATCAGGGTTAAACTGGAGCCACGCCTCCTGCTACGCTGAGTGGGAAATCGAGGCCTGAGCCTAACTCTTTAGCATGTACGCAGCTAATCATCCGAGGGCCCTGGAGCGCACTGTCAATGCCTTTGAACAGGGTTCTCTCTTCTTTGCAGAATATGGCCCGAGAAGAACGCAGCAGGTGGGGCGGGCCGCCCACGGAGCAAGCCTACATCTCCAAGGTGGTTCTGCTGGGGAGCGCGGCCGTGGGAAAGTCAGCACAGCCTTCCGCCGTGTGACAAACGACGCCAGGGAATCCGTGCCCACTGTGGGATGTGAGTGAGTGGCAGCAATGAACCAATCCTTTGGTGCAACACAAAGGGCCTGATCTGCGCCTCCCTTGTAGCAGGAGTGTCTCTGCTGAAGTCAGCGGAGCGACGCTAGCGTGAAGTCTGGTTTTGCTTAAGCTCTCAGGCCCAGCAGAGAAGCAGCAGGACGTCACCAGCAGGCAGGGTTAGGGGCTCCAGCTGGCAGCTCTGGTGGCTAACGGAACGTGACCCAACAGACCTCAACGGTACAGCCCGTGAGCACGGGGTTAGTTTGGTTTCTCAGCTCAGGCACAGGACTGACAACGGCGAGATCCGGAAAAGTCTGGTTAAGGCGGCGCAAGCTGTGCAGGCTGATGTGCCCATTTTAAAAGCTGGGCCTTGTCTGACGCTGCTCTTCAGAGCTGGATCTTTAGGCACCAACCTAAGAAGCACGTCTGAAAAAAGTCAGGCCTCAGCATCTCCTGCTCCACCGACACCAGTGGCAAAGGGCCTTGGAGTTCACTGGCAGGAGGCTCAGGCCACAGGCAGGACACATTTCTCTGCTGGGGTAGATTGGAGACAGGAAATCATGAACAGGGGACCAGCAACACAGCTGTGTTCATTGTGGAGTCAGAGTGACAGCTAGCGGTTCATTGTGCAGCATTTAAATAGGTCACCTCAGCGAAGAGTTTTGGTCTACACCTGCCAGTTCTGAGTAACCCAAGAGAGTGTTCACCATTTACTATTCAATGTTATAGATTTTCCCTCTGCGTTCTCTCCGTGCTCTCCCCCAGTCCTGGCTCTCCCAGCTGCCCCCACAGAAATACTACCAATCGCACTGCATTATCTCTGGATGGGTGCCAGTCCCAGTCCCAGCGCTCACTGCGACATTGCACCACGTTCTTACTCTCGCTGCAGAAACTGACACAGGCGCATCCTGGAATCCCAGGAACTGCGCTTCAGAGTCCGATCTAGTGGGTTTGGTTGGAACCACCCCTTGTAGAATTCCTGGGTGTCAGAAAAACAGACGTAACACTCTGTTCTGCCCTGTTTGTGACAGAGGACGTATGACAACGGAGCCTCCAACGGATGACATTTAAAAGGCTATCTTCCCAGACTCCCAGCAGCTCTGCCCATGATATCGCTCCAGTCACTCTAGTCAAAGCAGCCCATCTAGCCTCTCCAATGTGATCAGCAAACCTGCCTTTGACATTTTCCTGCTGTTTCAACAGACACCCACTCACACTAGAACTAGGTGAAATTTCAGCTGAAGATTTTTTCTGAAACAGCTGCAGATCCAGCGACACCACCACATTTTAGGAGTTCATGGTAACAGTGTTCATGTAGCCAGGTTGGTCCCAGAATATTGAAGAGACAAGGTAGGTGTTTTATTGGACCAATTTCTGTTGGTCAAGAGGACTAGGGTGACCAGATGTCTCAATTTTACAGGGACAGTCCCAATATTTGGGGCTTTATCTTATATAGGTGCCTGTTACCCTCCACCCCCGTTCTGATTTTTCACACTTGCTGTCTGGTCACCCTAGAGGGAGGCCATTGATGTTCAAGGGACTGATCCCCACCTGTTAAATGTTGACTTCAGTCTGAACGGGAGCACATTAAATTCATACATCCCTGCATGGGTGATGAAGGCAGATTTTTCCCTGGCGGGTTTATTTAGTGGTACTTGCCAGTACCCCTTGGTTAAGTCAATGGTAGAGATGAACTGGGCACGCCCCAACTTTTCCAAAAGCTCATCAGTGCGTGGCATTGATAGTTGTCTGGACGAGTTACAGCATTTAGCTTAAGGTAGTCCACGCAAAAGCATATTTCCATCTGGTTTGGGAACCAGAACCACTGGAGATGCCCATGCACTGGTAGAAGGGCGGATGATACCCATCTCCAACATGTTGTCAATCTCCTGTTTAATAGCAACTTTGGCATGAGGTGACACCCGGTAGGGTGGTGTTCTAATCGGGTGAGCATTACCTGTGTCAATGGAGTGGCAGGTTTGCTCAGTCCGTCCTGGGTTGGCTGAGAACAAGGTGTCGAAGTGAGTGCACAGCTCCTTGATCTGTTGCCGCTGTAGACATTGCAGGGTTGTGGAGAGGGTCACCTCTTCCACACCACCATTTCTTTTACCTTCATAGTAGACACCTTCAGGCCACTCGGTGTCATCTCCTTCCTGGACTATAAACTGACAGACCTGTAATTCTCTGGGATAAAAGGGCTTTAGAGAGTTAACATGAAACACTTTAGGCTTTAAAGAGGAATCAGGGAATGCTATGAGGTAGTTAACCGCTCCCAGGCGCTCCTGGACCACGTATGGTCCTTCCCAGGACGCCCATCTTATGGGCCTGTTGCGCCTTCAAGACCATGACCTGGTCTCCAACCTTGAAGGAACGCTCTCTGGTGTGTCTATCATACCAGACCTTTTGCTCCGCTTGAGCATCCTTTAAGTTCTCTCGAGCAAGGGCCCAAGAGTCTTGGAGGGTGTTTTGAAGGTTGCTTACAAAATCCAGAATGTTAGTTCCTGGAGGAGGCGTAAACCCCTCCCATTGCTGCTTCACCAGCTGTAATGGCCCCTTAACCTCGTGGCCATACACCAGCTCGAATGGTGAGAAACCTAAACTGGGATGTGGAACAGCCCTGTAGGCAAACAGCAACTGCTGTAACACTAGATCCCAATTATTGGAATGTTCATGTACGAATTTACGGATCATGGCCCCCAAAGTTCCATTAAACCTTTCCACTAGGCCATTAGTTTGGTGACGGTACGGGGTGGCCACCAAGTGATGCACCCCATGAGTTTCCCACAGGTCTTTCATGGTCCCTGATAGGAAATTTGCTCCCGAATCTGTAAGCAGTTCAGAGGGCCAACCCACCCTGGTAAAAATGTCGGTTAAGGCCTGGCACACAGTTGTAGCCCTGGTGTTGCCTAGAGCTACTGCTTCCGGCCATCTGGTAGCAAAGTCCACAAAAGTCAGTATGTACTGCTTTCCTCTGGGGGTCTTCTTTGGGAAAGGACCCATAATATCCACAGCTACTCGCTGAAATGGGACCTCCATTATGGGAAGTGGTTGGAGAGGGGCCTTGACCTGGTCTTGGGGTTTTCCTACTGTTTGGCATACCTTACAAGACCGGACGTAAGTGGCTACCGCCTTGCCCATCCCCTCCCAGTCAAAGGACCTTCCCAACCTGTCTTTGCTTCGCTTCACCCCAGAATGGCCACTAGGGTGATCATGGGCTAAGCTTAAGAGCTTTTCCCGGTACTTGGTCGGGACTAGCAACCATTTTCGAGGATGCCAGCCCTCCTGGTGTCCACCAGAAAGAAATTCCTTGTATAAAAGTCCTTGGTCCACAACGAACCGGGATCGGTTAGTAGAGCTGAGAGGCGGTGGGTTGCTGCGTGCTGCCGCCCATGCTTTTTTGAGGCTGTCATTGGCTTCCTGCTCTGTCTGGAACTGTTCTTTTGAGGCGGGAGACACCAGTTCCTCTGGGAGCGATGTAGGTGATGAGGTTGTTTCCGTTGACTGTGAACCGCTCCCCGCTGATGCACAAGGTGTCATTTCAGGCTCCGGCTGAGCCTCTTGGGTAGGGTTGTCTGCTGGTTTTTCCAGTTCAGGCCTGTTGTCGCCCTCTGGTGGTGGAGTTGTAATCGCTGGCGCCGTGCTGGCGCTGGTTGCTCTTCCAGTTCGGTTCTGGGACTGGATGTACTATGGCTGCTGTAGGTGTTGGCCTGGGATCCGGTTCCACCACCTCTGTCTGGGTCTTTGGTAACACAGACGGGTCCCGTGGATGGCTCAGGAACAGGGATGGGTCCGCAGCTCGCCTGGCTTGGCTGCGTGTAACCGCTCCCTCTGTTTTTTGCTGTTCAACGTGTCGGGCCAAGTTGTTCCCAGCAGCATGGGAATCGCATGGTTGTCATAGACAGCAAAGTCCACTTCCATGACCAGCACTTGTAATGGAAAGGTAAACTCAATGTAGGTAATGTTACAGGTTTTGACATGAAGGGTCGAATTGTCACTTTGGTTTTCTGGTTGATGAATTTGGGGTCCACGAAGGTTCGGTGGATAGCTGACACATGCGCTGCAGTGTCTCTCCATGCGATGATCTCCTTTTCGTCCACTCTCAAAGTTTCCCTATGTTCTAAGGGTATTTGAGATACATCTAGGTCCGGCTTTCCTTGGTGTGAAGGTGCAAGGAGTTGCACTCGGTTTAGGTTCTTTGGGCATTTGGCTTTGATATGCCCCAATTCATTGCATCGAAAACATCGCCCACTTGATGGGTCACCGGTTTGTGTTGGTCTACTGGAGACTGGTGTGGTAAAAGAAGAAGTAGGGTGTGACTGTCCTTGGGTTGTAGGTGTGGGCTTGATTGGCCCTCGATGGTACGGTTTAGTAGGGTTTAGTCTCGGTGGGTACCTTGTGGGATTCGCTCCCCTTGGCAGCAGTTTTCTTGTTCAGTGTAACTGCCATCCATTTGGCTCCAATCTCCCCTGCCTCAGTGATATTTTTTGGTTTTTCATCTCGTATGTAGTGTGTAACGTCCTCAGGAACACCATCCAAGAACTGCTCCATCATTATCAGGAGGTTTAGCTCGTCCATGGTTGTAACATTGGCTCCTGATAACCAGGAAGAATAATGCTTTTCAGTGTAGGAGGCGTGTTTTGGAAATGACTCCTCTGGTTTCCATTTCTGCTCTCTGAAACGCTGATGGGCGTGATCAGGGGTTATGCCCATTCTGTACTTGGCCTTGGTTAGAAACAGTTTATAGTCGTTCATGTTGCCCCTAGGCATTTCAGTTGCCACCTGTAATAAGTCTCCGCAGAGCTGTGACCTCAGCTCTACCATGTATGGTTTTCAGGGATCTTGTACCCAAGGCAGACCCTTTCAAAGTTTTTTAAGAAGGCCTCAACATCTTCACCTGCCCTGTAGGAGGGAAATTTTCTCCAAGAAGGTTGATCAGTAGGTTGAAAAGGGGTTGGATTGGTTGGCTCCTGCTGCTTAGTCTTTGCTAATTCCAGAGCCTGCTGGTGGGTCTCCCTCAGGATTTCCATTTGTCTCTTGTGCTCAGCCTCTTGTTTCTCCAGCTCCCTCTTGTGGTTAGCTTCTTCCCTGGCCCTTTCTGCAATAATTAGTTCCATCTGTCTTTGATGTTCTAAGCCGTGCCTCTGTCTCTGGGTCCGAAACACCGCTGCCACCATGTCAGAGTCTACCCTCACTTGAAACTGGGGGGTTTCAAAGTGAGGACCCGCATGTCTTCCCCCACCCCAAAATCCTAGGGTAGGTCTCCCTTTTGCTGCCACCACCTCGGTCAATTACGTGGGCCGGGACACACCTGTTTCCCCTGTCTCTCCAAAGACACTCCCTGGGGAACACAGATCAACTTACAGAGGAGGAACCTCCCCTCTCTGCCCGGAGATAAGCTGTCTCACCACCAAGAGAGAATGTCTTAGCCCCTCCCCCTATATCCACAGTAGAAGGGATTTAATTAAATCTTTATAGAAAGAATTTATTAAAAGAAAAACAAGAAAATACAGAATCTCTATGAGTCCAAGCCGACACTCATAGGGTATAACCTTCATAAGTTCTGGAGAGAATCCTCTCTCTTTCTCAGTACAACAAAACAGGCAGAATTAAGAATAATCAATAACAAACACACAGAATTGCAAACATAGGATTATTAGATAATGACACAAAGTATCTTTCTAATACTCACTATCTTGACTAGAAGAAATTAGTTCAGAAAGGTAGAAACTTGTAGACTTGATTAAAACATCTGACTCTTGTAACTCCAGACGGCTAAAGACAAAAAACACAGCAACAGAGTGAAAAAGTTCCCTCCTAGAAATTTCAAATTCTTTTCCCTGATTGGTCCTCAGGTCAGGTGCCTACCAGGTACTATTTTTAACCCTTTACTGACTATTCATGACAGGGTGAACCATTCAATATATGTTTGCTGATGATGTTTTAAAGAAAGTCACACCAGTGAACTGGTGAAAGTCACTTAAGCACTTGGATTCAGAGACTGTTGACGTGATAATCTCACTTTTAACAGCAGTAGCTTCTTCTGCTTGTGTAGAAAGAATATTTTCTTCCTTTGGACGAATTCATTCCAAATTGAGAAATCGTTTGGGACCTGAAAATCAGGAAAGCTTGTTTTTCTTTTTCAGATTATGAACAAACAGGAAAATGAAGGTGAAGACGACTGAGTTAGCTGCAGAAGCCAATATTTTAAGTTTCTCATGTTGACCTGGCTGACATAATTTTTGCTATTTAATTTTTGTTTTTGTTTTTTTAAATATTTCATTTAACTATTTTAGTTCAAAACAACTTTAACAAAAAAAAACCCTGATTTTAAAAAACTTGAATGTTTAACTAAATTCAAAAATTCATATGCTTGTTTTGTTAAAATATTATGTTTGCTGTTGAAGAAAATAATCCAGAATATATAACGTTGTTGTTTAGTTAAATAAAACAATGTAAATGTCTGTCTGGTAATGTTCTCCTCCTAATACAGCATGGCAAGAAAATTCTCCAAATATTAATGATTAACCTGCTGAATTGGAGATGGTTCACCTCCCAATGACTTCATAAATATCTGCTTCAGTTACCTTTGGTAAATGAAATAACCAATCATTCATTTTCTGATGTAGCTGTAAAACTCATCTGAAAAGTTTTCAAAATAAATCACTTTTAAAATGTATAGTGTGTACCTTCTAAAAATGAAACCTACATCCATCTCTGAGTTGTGAAGAATATGTATTAAGGTTATAACAACCAACAAGAATGCACTTTTATGTAGAAATCCATGATTAAATTGAGTCTTCCTGACTAGTGATTGAAATCACTAAATCAGCACAATGCTGAATGACAATACTTTCAACCCATGAATACACTCTTGAATCTCTGACCTAGCTCCTGGGCTGTCTCTTGACAGGAGCAGATCTACAAAGGGAGCACATTCTACAGCTCTTTGACATTTCCAGTATTTCAGCACAAGATTGCACAATTTTGCAAGGAAGTTTCATGCCAATTTATGTTGCCATTTTTCAACCAGCTTACAGAAGTGGTTGACATTTTGTGAAAATGCCATTTAAAATGTTGCTGAAAAATTGTGACCATTTTTCTGAAAAGCTGACCACATTTTTGGACCAGTTCCAGTCTATTTCAACCTTTCCATGCTGCTTTGCTGTGGTGTTTTCTGGAGGCTGACATTTTAGCACATGATATGCTAAAAGCCTGCCTGTTCTTCCTTCCTCAGAAAGATAACTGCCAGTATTTTAACTTATTTCCCTTCAACTCCATTTAGTCATCAACAGCAGCCACTAGATGGCATACTTCTTTTCAGAACCAAAGATAACCGAACAACATGTCTAATAAAAGCATATCTACCTCTTATATAGTTTTTCCATCAGTAGATCTCAAAGCACTTTACAAAGGAGGGCAATAGCCCCATTTTACAGATGAGTAAACTAAGGCACAAGGTAGCGAAGTGACTCTTCATCTCCATCATCTCTTTTTCAAGGTGGAATCACAGAATTCTCCCACTCTCAAACCAGGTCCTGGGCTGCAGTCTGCTGTGCTCAACCCTGATTACCACAGCAGGGCCTGACTTATCTTCAGCTCCTGCAATTTTGTTCCTGCTGGGAGTAATGATGGTGGGATCCAGTAACCAAACAGCCTTCTCAGAGCAATACCTCCTTTAGTAGGAACAGAGGCAGTTAGGAGAAAACAGATTTTAAAACAATAAACTAGGGTATACGCATGCCTCTCCCAAAGGCTTACCATTCCTTGAGCTCAGGAAGGCCCAGCTCCTTCAGATTCCTCTACAGGGTCTCTCTGTCAGTCTGTCCCACTGCAGCCCCTGACAATTACCAGTCGAGTGCGATGGGCTCGGGGTCCAATTTGCCATTGTCTTGAAGCCTCTTTATGCAGGTGTTATGATGGAAGTTGGGTGAATCCATCGAATCTGGTGGTTGTGGGCTTGGCTACACTTACAAGTTGCAGCGCTGGGAGTTACAGCGCTGCTCATGCAGCTGTGTAAGGGCCAGCGCTGGAGTGTGGCCACACTGACAGCTACCAGCGCTGCAGTGTGGCCACACTTGCAGCACTTTCCAGCGCTGTATTGAGAGGTGCATTGTGGGCAGCTATCCCACAGAACACCTCGTCCCGTTTTGGCGCCGTTTTGGCGCTGAGTATTGTGGGAAGGGGAAGGAAGTGTGCGGGTCATTCCGCTTCCTGTTTGCCAGCGCCCCGTGGTGCATCGCTTCACATCCCAGCATTCATTCCGGCAGCGTTTGGCGCCATTGTGAGTGTCTTTCTGTTACTCTCTGTGAATCGCGATTTCTGTGGCAAATGGAGCCCGATCTGCTGAGGACTCTGCTGATGAGTGTCACCAGCACAACACGTTTGGCAGTCGAGCTATTCCTTCAGCTCCAAAGTGACAGTGAGGAGTCCGACGATGATATCAATATGGATTTGTCTGCCGCGGTGACACTAGAGTGCTTGCGCATTCACGGAAATGCTCAGCACCGCTGAACGCCGCTTTGGGCTCGGGAAACAAGCACTGAGTGGTGGGATCACATCGCCATGGAAGTCTGGGATGACGAGCAGTGGCTGCAGAACTTTCGCATGAGAAAAGCCACTTTCATGGGACTGTGTGCTGAGCTCGCCTCACTCTGCGCGCGCAAGGACACAAGATTGAGAGCTGCCCTGACGGTGGAAAAGCGGGTGGCTATTGCAATCTGGAAGATGGCAAATCCAGACAGCTACCGGTCGGTCGGGAACCAGTTTGGTGTGGGAAAGTCGGCCGTGGGAATCGCTTTGATGCAAGTTTGCAAGGCAATTAATCGTGATCCTGCTAAGAAAGACCGTGACTCCGGGAGCGTGCAGGACATTGTGGATGGCTTTGCACAAATGGGTTTCTAACTGTGGAGGGGCGATAGATGGGACGATATTCCTATTCTGGCCCCCACCTGGCATCAGAGCACGTTAATCGTAAGGGGTATTTCATGGTTCTCCAGGCGCTTGTGGATCACCGCGGGCTTTCATTGACATTTACACAGGCTGGCCTGAAAGGTGCATGATGCACGATCTTCGGAACAGTGGCCTGTTCAGGAAGATGCAGGCAGGGACTTTTTCCCAGACAGGAAGATCACAGTAGGGGATGTCGAAATGCCCACTGTGATCCTTGGAGACCCCGTGACACCTGTTACTGCCTTGGCTCATGAAACCCTATACAGGGAAGCTTGACAGGAGCAAGGACCGGTTCAACTACAGGCTGAGCCGGTGCAGAATGACTGTGGAGTGTGCGTTTGGGCGTTTAAAGGCTCGCTGGAGATGTTTGTATGGGAAGCTAGACTTGGGGGAAAGCAGCATCCCCGCGGTTATAAGCGCTTGCTGTACCCTCCATAATATTTGTGAAGGGAAGGGTGAAACATTCAGTGAGGCATGGACCACCGAGGTTCAAGTCCTGAGGCTGAATATGCACAGCCAGAGAGCAGGGCTAATAGAGAGGCCCAGCACAGGGCTTCAAGGATTAGGGATGCCTTGAGGGAAGAATTTGAGGCTGAAAGCCAACAGTAATGCTTGCTGCCTTGCATG
Organism: Mauremys reevesii; assembly: GCF_016161935.1. NCBI lineage: Eukaryota > Metazoa > Chordata > Testudines > Geoemydidae > Mauremys > Mauremys reevesii. The sequence continues at coordinate 1,922,275 of NC_052633.1, forward strand.
GGAGTGAATTGCACTGCTTACACTGTTATTCTATTATCCATAATAATAATATGATTTGCAGTGCCTCTTTCTTTACTGGGCTAAGGTGTCTTTCACTATCTGCTATAATAAAGACTGTTTTCAAAGCCAAGAATTGTTTTATTGAAAAGAAAAAAACTTCCTTGACAGACAGACAGACACACAACATTTCATTAACACAAGAGGGCAAGGGTGTGGGTTGGTGAACTGTACAGTCACAAGTTTGCATATGCCATGTCTGGACTGCTGTTTAATTAATCCTGCACTTCAGGGTGCATATACTGCATGGTGATGGGGGTTGAATGCAGAGGGTAAGGGTGGTGGTAGGTATCAGGGCTGGTTGGGGAACGTACAGGTGTTGGAGGCAGCTGGTGGTGGTAAGAGCCTGGATGCTGGGGAAAGGTGGTTGGAGCTGACATTGGGGCACAAGGCACAAAGGACAGGGCGGGTGGGGGAGTAGCACGGTAGTGCTCTGCTTGCATGGCAACGAGTGACTCTATAGACTCCGCTGGCGCTCCAGGATGCTTAGCAGCCGCCTCCGTGCTTTTCCTCTTGGCCACTGCATTTCTCTTGCGGGTCCTGCTTTCTTTCTCTCGCCACTCCTTCAATTCTTTTCTCTCTGTAGCAGAGTGCTGAAGAACAGTTTTCAGCATGTCCTCTTTGCTCTTTCGGGGATTTTTTCTCAAATTTTGAAGCCTCTGTGATGTTGAACATCTGGGCAGTCCAGTCAAGGTCACTGTACACACAGAAATGACAACATTTAACACGGGCAGCATTGTATCCACTATCTCCAGACATGAATTGTTACACTGAGGGAGTTCTCACTTGCAAGTTCTCACTTGCATTCTTTATCCCAAAAGGAAAACACAACAGAAGCCACGAAATGGTGAGTGAGGAGTGGGGCTTGAGTGAGAGGGGAGCTGGTTGCTTGGGTAATCTGAGTGCTAGAGGGGTTGAGTGAAGATGCAGATGCAGGGGTGATCTTATCTCCTATCTCTTCACTAAAGAGTCTCCCAACATTTTTCACAGGACTTAATCCTGAAGATGTTTCTACTGCGAGTCACTAGGGAACAGCGGGGGGCTCTTTTAGAGCAATGTGGATTCCGCCCGGGACCCTATGCGGCGTGCCTGTGTTCAGAAATGGTCCCCTGGCCGAAGAGTGGCGCGACGCGCCACCGCTACTGGGACAAGGGACACAGTGGCTCTGCCTATAAACCCGCGCAGGCATATTGCCCACGCCTGGATGAAGCTTTTGCTGAGATAACTGAAGCAGATTACCGCGACGTGATAGACCACATCAACGGGCTATTCCACATCTAGACGCTGCCATGCATGCATCCATAACCCCCCTTCCTCTCCAGAAACATTTCCACCCAGAAAATAAAAGCCGCCATCGTACACCGCTCCTCTGCTTGTCCTTCTGCAACTGCTGGCTGCTGCCGCATTGGGTACTTTCCTCCTGGCTTGAGAAGAGCTCCTGGCTGCATGCCTCCAGGAATCTGCGGTTTCTTCCCCATCCCAGGAGCTTCACTCGCGGTTTCCTCTCCCCGCAGCCTCCTCCTCCTCCTGTCCCCAGCCTGCTCAGAAGTGTCCATCGTTACCCTGGGATTGGCAGTGGGTCACCCCAAGTATGTTGTCCATCTCCAAGTAAAAACGGCAGGTCGTGGGGCGGATCCGGATCTGCGATTCTCTCGGGCTTTGTAATAGGCACTCCGCAGCTCTTTAACTTTCACCCTGCATTGTAGTGCGCCCCGCTGATGGCCCCTATCCAGCATGTCCCTTGCTATCTGCTCAAAGATATCGTAATTCCTACGGCCGGAGCGCAGCTGTGCCTGGAACAGACGCCTCACCCCAAACACTGATGAGGTCCTGCACCACCTGTGCTCCATGCTGGGGCTCGCTTGTCACAGGAGGCATGGTTACCTGTAACCTGTAACTGATTAACTGATTGCACTCCACACCTGGCTGCAGCAAACAGGAAGGAGATTTTTAAATTTCCGGCATTTAAAGGGCGGGTCACCTGAGGCAAGAGCAGTAGAGTGCAAACTGATGTGCAGAGTGGCTGAACAGGAATTCTGGGATAGCTCCTTATTCCTGGAGGACAGGTAAAGCGCTGGTGAGTGTCCACATTTGCTGAGCAGCGCTGGTGTCACCAGCGCTGCACTCTTATACCCCAACCCGGATGGGTTTTCAGCCAGCGCTGCAACCAGGGAGTTGCAGCGCTGGTTGTGCCCTGCAAGTGTGGACGGGGTGTTAATTGCAGTGCTGGAAAGCCTCCACCAGCGCTGCAACTTGTAAGTGTAGCCAAGCCCTATGACAGCCACCCTTCAGGGTAGATGTAAGAAGCAGCTAAGCTCCTTTTGGAATAATATAACTGAACAATAGGACGCCCCACCCAAAACATAGCCACATGCAAAGCTGGTCAGAAAATGAGCTATTTGGGCAGAGGGGTTTCACTGGGTATTGTCTGACAGAGGTGTGTATCTGGGAGCAGAATCAGAGGCAGAGAGAAGCCAAAAAGCCCAAGCCAACAGCAAGACAAGCACTGGGAATATGGCCCAGAGCGAAAGTGAAGAGAAGTCGCTTTGCAGGAAGAGCGCTGGCTGGAAAGAGGTTTGGAACTGCAGGCAAAGAAACTGCCTCCAGTAGTTTGATTCCTCCTGTGTTCAGGGAAACAGGACTTTGTACATTGTTTGTAAATATACAGGATTGTATCAAAGAAATACCTGACCCCATCCTCAGTTTCTTCTCCTAACAAAAGCAGCCCCTGGGGTGCCCAATACTGGATAACTGAGCAGGTCGAAAGGTTACCACTGGCTACACTGGCACAAAAGGGGCCCAAAGCAGATGCCTGCTCCTTTGCCCCTCGCGCAGAGCTGGCTCTGTCGTCTCCTTCACAAGAGTCTGGGGCGCCAGCAGCATGTTGGGGTGCACAGGTTAAATGGCTGTGACACTCCTGCTGTTCCACAGCTATCACAGGCCCATAGGGACTAAAGGCAACCAGTGACCTTGGGAGAACGCCAACAGAGGATTTATCTTCTGGTGGGCAGTGGGCAGGAGAAACAAATGAGGGGAGTTTTTTAAAAAGTCCTGGTTTGGTTTGGGGTTTGTTTTTTCTTCCTTCAAGTAAACGTCCTCTAATAATAAAGAATAAGGAGGAAATATAGGAACTTGGTGGTACAGTTTGCAAAAGAGCGGGGTTTTCTTTAGAGCAAATGGGGTGCATAGCTGAACTAACATGGGGAACTGGCAGGTTGATACACAAACTATTCTCTGAGGGCATAGTCCATGATTCCTAATGGTGGAATTTTGTTCAAGTGCCTAAAATAGGAGCTGAAGAGTCCTCTTGACTGTCAGTGGGATTTGTGCTCCTCAGACACCTGCAGACTTTTGAAAATTCCTGCCTAACTGAGCCAAAGTTGCATTGCCCTTAGATGGGAGTTGTGCTCAGTAAAGGATGCAGAGTTTGGCCCTGAAATCGTGCTTGAAGACAATCATGTTTTTCCTTTAAAAGTAGATTTGCAAACGTGTTTGAAATTTTCTTAGGGACATGAATTTAGTTGAAATCATACAGTGTTTGTATCACGTATCTGAACTTGATCAACACTTAGGAATAATGTACTTAAGCTTCAACGCAAACTAAACCTGCTCTAAAATAAATCTCTGTTGCAGAAAACTCCTGTTAGCAAGATCAGGGGGAACTATATGAACCATCATGTGGGATGAATAAGGAAAGAGTCATATTCCTGTTCTCTTTGTACACGTATACTCACAATTTCCTAGACGCAACCTCATCAAGCTGATAAGATGGAGCATTATTATTATTACTCTGCTAATTGTGTGAATTACTGGCAAAACTGTACTGTTTATAACTGTTTTTTCTATGCTTAAGCAAGCGTTAATACACATATTTCCTGCACAGGTCAGAAATTTCCTTTTCTCTGACACCCATTCAACAATGGATCCTAAGTACATATGTAAGATTAATCAGAGAATCGTAGAATATCAGGACCTCAGGAGGTCATCTAGTCTACACAAACATCCCACACACAGATGGAATACAAGTTGTCAGGAACAGTATCCCTGATGATGCCACAGCACAACTGGTTGCTGAGGTCTGCCTTTATCCTCACACACAACTATTTCAAATTTGATGACAATATATATCTCCAGATCAGTGGCACTGTTATGGCCCCACAATATGCCAACATTTTTATGGCTGACCTGGAACAACGCTCTCAGCTCTCATCCACTCAAGCCCCTTCTCTACCTACGCTACATTGATGACAATTAGATATAGACATTCAGGCCTGTCTGCAAAGGCCTATACTTTAAGAATTTAGGTGTATTCTTATCACTTAGCTAGTTATAGAGGTATAAAAGAAAGAATCAAGATCACTGTCTGTGTAATGGCCTTCTCTTACTGTGACAGGCTAAGGCCTTCAGCTAAGATGTAGTTAGCAGCCATAAGCTGGGAAGTGTATGGTCACATCCTCACATTCCAAACTAGTCACATTGAAATAAGATGCTATTGGGCTATTAGGGATACAGTCCTGCCCTGATATTCCATCACCTCCAGAGAAAGGGAAGAGCCTAGAAGATGTAAAAGGAAACTTAGTTTGATAGCAGCCTGTCTGGCAAGAACTCACTTATCAATAGACACAGCTGGGAAACCCTTATGTCTGTACAGATGTAGTTGTGAAATCCTCACTTCTGTATTGTTTTGTATGTTTATTTGCATGGTCTCTGTCTGGTTCTGCAATTGTTTCTGTCTGCTGTATAATTAGTTTTGTTGGGTGTAAAACCAATGAAGGTGGTGGGGTATAATTGGTTAAATAACCATGTTACAGTATGTTAGGATTGGTTAGTTAAATGTCAGTACAATGACTGGTTAGGGTATAGCTAAGCAGAGTTCAAGTTTTACTATGTAGTCTGCAGTCCATCAGGAAGGAGGGGGGGAATGGGAACAGGGACTGGGGATGGGGGAATTAAAATCATGTCTTGCTAAAGGGGAAAATGGGAACAGGGGATGGGAACAGGAACGGGGACACAGGCAAGGTTCTGTGGTGTCAGAGCTGGGAAGGAGACACTAAGGAAGGAAACTGGAATCATGCCTGCTGGAAGTTCACCCCAATAAACATCTAATTGTTTACGCCTTTGGACTTCGGGTATTGTTGCTCTCTGTTCATGCGAGAAGGACCAGGGAAGTGAGAGGGTGAAGGAATAAGCCCCCTAACAATGACATCTTCATCATCTGGACCCATGGGAAGGAGACTCTGGAAAAATTCCACCACGATTTCAACAGCTTCCACCCCACCATCAATCTCAGCCTGGACCAATCTACAGGGGAGGTCCACTTCCTAGACACCACGGTGCAAATGCCAAGTGATGGTCACATTAACACCACCCTATACCAAAACCTACCGACTGATATGCCTACCTTCATGCCTCCAGCTTCCATCCCGGGCACACCACACGATCCATTGTCTACAGCCACACTGAGGTACAACCGCATCTGCTCTAACCTCAGACAGAGACCAACACCTACAAAATCTCCACCACGCATTCTCAAAACTACAGTACCTGCATGAGGAAATAAGGAAACAGATCAACAGAGCAAGACGTGTACCCAGAAGCCTCCTACTGCAAGACAAACCCAAGAAAGAAACCAACAGGACTCCACTGGCCATCACATACAGTCCCCAGCTAAAACCCTCCAACGCATCATCAGGGATCTACAACCCATCCTGGACAATGATCCTCACTTTCACAGGCCTTGGGTGGCAGGCCAGTCCTCGCCCACAGACAACCTGCCAACCTGAAGCATATTCTCACCAGTAACTGCACACTGCACCATAGTAACTCTAACTCAGGAACCAATCCATGCAACAAACCTCATGCCAACTCTGCCCACACATCTATACCAGCAACACCATCACAGGACCTAACCAGATCGGCCACAACATCACCGGTTCATTTACCTGCACGCCCACCTATGTAGTATACGCCATCATATGCCAGCAATGCCCTCTGCTATGTACATCGCCAAACTGGACAGTCTCTACGGAAAAGCATAAATGGACACAAATCAGATATTAGGAATGGCAATATACAAAACCTGTAGGAGAACACTTCAAGCTCCCTGGCCACATAATAGCAGATCTTAAGGTGGCCATCCTGCAGCAAAAAAACTTCAGGACCAGACTTCAAAGAGAAACTGCTGAGCTCCAGTTCATCTGCAAATTTGACACCATCAGCTCAGGATTAAACAAAGACTGGGAATGGCTTGTCAACTACAGAACCAGTTTCTCCTCCTTGGTTTTCACACCTCAGCTGCTAGAAGAGGGCCTCATCCTCCTGATTGAACTAACTGCTATTCTAGCTTGCTTCTTGCTTGCATATATATACCTGCCCCTGGAAATTTCCACTACATGCATCCGACTTATGGATATTCACCCACGAAAGCTCATGCTCCAAAACGTCCGTTAGTCTATAAGGTGCCACAGGACTCTTTGCTGCTAGTCCAACCCCCTGCTCAAGCAGGACCAATCCCCAACTAAATCATCCCAGCCAGGGCTTTGACAAGCCTGACCTTAAAAACCTCTAAGGAAGGAGATTCCACCACCTCCCTAGGTAACCCATTCCAGGGCTTTACCACCCTCCTAGTGAAAAAGTTTTTCCTAATGTCCCACCTAAACCTCCCCCACTATAACTTGAGACCAATACTCCTTGGTCTGTCATCTGCTACCACTCAGAACAGTCTAGATCCATCCTCTTTGGAACCCCCCTACAGGTAGTTGGAAAGCAGCTATCAAATCCCCTCATTCTTCTCTTCTGCAGGTTAAACAATCCCAGTTCCCTCAGCCTCTCCTCGTAAGTCATGTGCTCCAGCCCCCTAATCATTTTTGTTGCCCTCCGGTGGACTCTTTCCAATTTGTCCCCCTCCTTCCTGTAGGGTGGGGCCCTAAACTGGACACAGTACGCCAGATGAGGCCTCAGCAATGTCGACGAGAGGGGAATGATCACGTCCCTCAATATGCTGGCAATGCCCCTACTTAGACAGCCGAAAATGCCATTAGCCTTCTTGGTAACAAGGGCACACTGTTGATTCATATCCAGCTTCTCGTCCACTGTAACCCCTAGGTCCTTTTCTGCAGAACTGCTGCCTAGCCACTTGGTCCCTAGTCTGTAGCAGTGCATGGGATTCTTCCATCCTAAGTGCAGGACTCTGCACTTGTCCTTGTTGAACCTCATCAGATTTCTTCTGGCCCAATCCTCTAATTTGTCTAGGTCCTCTGTATCCTATCCCTACCCTCCAGCATATCTACCACTTCTCCCAGTTTAGTGTAATCTGCAAACTTGCTAAGGGTGCAGTCCACGCCATCCTGCAGATCATTAATGAAGATATTGAACAAAACTGGCCCCAGGACTGACTCCTTGGGGCACTCCGCCTGATACTGGCTGCCAACTAGACATGGAGCCATTGATCACTATCCGTTGAGCCCGATGATCTAGCCAGCTTTCATCCACCTTATAGTTCATTCATTCAATCCATAGTTCTTTAACTTGCTGGCAAGAATACTGTGGGAGACTGTATCGAAAAGGAATAACACGCCCACTGCTTTCTCATCCACAGAGCCAGTTATCTTCTCATAGAAGGCAATTAGGTTAGTCAGGCATGACTTGCCCTTTGGTGAATCCATACTGACTGTTCCTGATCACTTTCTCTCCTCAAAGTGCTTCAAAATTGACCTGCTCCTGATTTTTCCAGGACTGAGGTGAGGATGACTGGCCTATAGTTCCCTGGATCCTCCTTCTTCCCTTTTTTAAAGATGGGCACTACATTGGCCTTTTCCAGTCATCCGACCTCCCGATCGCCATGAGTTTTCAAAGATAATGGCCAATGGCTCTGCAATCACATCTGCCAACTCCTTTAGCACCTCGGATGCAGTGAATCCGCCCTATGGACTTGTGCTCGTCCAGCTTTTCTAAATAGTCCCGAACCACTTCTTTCTCCACTGGTCACCTCCTCTCATAATGTGCTGCCTAGTGCAGTAGTCTGGGAGCTGACCTTGTTCATGAGGACAATGGCAAAAAGCATTGAGCATTGACCTGGGTTGGCTCCAGACCTCTGACTTGTGGTTCTGATCTCCAGTGTGTCTGTGGATTCTGACCTCTTGCATCCTGACCCAGCTAACTCCTGACTGTGGACTCTGATTACGACTACTAAATCTGTTTGCCCACGACCCAGCCCCAACAGAGCTTGACTAGATGGGATCAAATCTTGTAGTGACAACAACGTTTAAGATAAAGACTATTTCTTGCATTCTTGGGGCTCCTCTGTGTCTTTTCCCACCACACTGACAAGCTCCAAGCCTTCTCATGAAAATTCACGGCATGTCTGTGCTCCAGGGGCACAGCTGTAGTGCAGTGTAGACACTTCCTACACTGACGAGCGGGTTTTCCGTCACTCTAGGCAATCCACCCTCTCCCAGAGCTAAGTCGATGGAAGGCCTAGCAGCATCTACACCAGGAGTCAAGTCTGCCTGACTCTTGCACTTGGGAAGCACCAGCCACAGCCCTGAATGACGGCTAGCCAAGCTAATTCTTAAGTGTAGTTGAGGCCTAAGTGTTCATCTTCTGCATTGTTCTGCCCTCGTGACGCCTCTCCCATTCTGGCTTGTGCCCTTCCCACTCCCGCTGTACTTTGCAGTGCCACAAGCTACACTGAGACCATGCTGCACTGCAAGTTCCCCTTGATTCATGCATTAGTGAAAGCTAGCATCACCTGAGTGTTTTCCTCCCACACTCAACTGGTATTGCTGCTAGGAGCCCGTGGAACCAGGCGGGCTCTTAGCAGAGACACACGCACAAAACCTGTCTCCTTTGTTTGATTAAAGATAAGCAAAGCTGTTGGCAGTACATATAATTTCCTTCCATGAGTACTGAGAGAGGAAGTGACACGTGCCTACAAGGTTAGAGCAGCCCAGGTTACGAATTACAGTAAATACACAGATTGTTTTCATTCAAGTTAGAGCACTTCATCCCATTTGGCCCAGCTTTGCTGTAACAGTGAAGTTATTAGTCTAACACAGGCAGGAAGTCACTCCAGGCGAGGCTGATGAAGGCCTATAGGATATGGTTGCCTGTAGTATGAGGGGATTGGACTCAGTGACCCAGGAGGTCCCTTCCAGTCATGTCTCCATTTCTACATTATTTCATTCTAGTCAACCACATTTCTAGAGCCATGTCACAGGGTGCCTGATGCCCAGGGCCCAGTCTATCCAAGATGGGCTTCTGCAAGAAGGACCCTATCTCAACCCACCTGTGAGCAATTCACTGCTTGGCAGCTAATTGACTAACAAGTACCTGGGCCTGATGGAAGGTAATCAGTGTTCTGAGACAGAGGCAGGTGAGCTGCAGTGGGTTCGCACGGTTCACAAACCCATTGTTAAATTTTAGCAGCCATTTTAGAACCGCTTGTTAAGGGCTGCTAAATTTAACAAAAGTTCCCGCCTCATTCTTCTCCTGCTCCGCCCCTTCTCCTCCTTCCCTGCTTCCCCGCAATCAGATGTTCATGGAAGCCTGAACAAGCAGCATGGGAGGCAGCCAGCAGGTAAGCTGGGGCGGAGGCGAGGGGAGGTGCGGTGCGGCTGGCTCAGCAGCTCCCGGTCCCAGACCGCGCTCCCTCCAGCCCAGATCCAGCCCGGGAGTCGGCCAGCGGCCGAGCGGCCGCCCGGTGCCGCCCGGGAGTCGGGCCGAAGTGGCCGGGTCTCGCCGCTCGCCCGGGAGTCGGGCCGAGCGGCCGGGCCTGGTGCCAGCCCGCCCGGGAGTCGGCCGAGCGGCCGGCCCGGTGCCGCCCGCCCGGGAGTCGGGCTGAGCGGCCGCCCGGCCCGGGGAGTCGGGCCGAGCGCCGGCCCGTGCCGCCCGGGGGAGCTGCCGGAGCGGCCGGCCCCGTGCCGCCCGCCCGGGAGTCGGGCCGAAGCGGCCGGGCCTCGCGCCGCCCGCCCGGGAGCCGGGCCGAGCGTGCCGGGCCTTCGGTGCCGCCCGCCCGGAGTCGGGCCGGCCCCGTGCAGGCCCGCCCGGGAGTCGGGCCCGGTGCAGGCCCGCCCGGGAGTCGGGCCGAGCGCTCGGGCGAGTCGGGCCGGCTCCCGTGCCGCCCGCTGGCCGGCTGGGCCCGGTGCCGGCCCGCCCTGAGTCGGGCCGAGCGGCTCGGGCGAGCTCGGGCCGGGCCCCGGCAAGGCCGTTCCGGCCCGGGAGTCGGGCCTGGCCCGGGAGTCGGGCCTCGTGCCGCCTGGTCTCGGGAGTCGGGCCCCTGGTCGTGGTCCTGGCAGAGTGGACCCGGTCCCCAGGCAGTGTGGTAAGGGGGCAGGGAGGGGGTGGGTTGTGGGGGTGGATAGGGTCAGGGCAGTCAGAGGGCAGGGGAACAGGGGATTGAATGGGGGGCAAGGGTCCCGGGAGCAGTCAGGAAAGAGCAGGGTTGGGATGAGGTGGTGGGGGCACCTTCAGGGACAGAGAGAAGGGGTAAGGTATGGGGGTGTAGGGGTATGGGGGCCACTGAGAAATGAGAGGAGGGGCTGGGTGGTGGCGTGTAAGGGCAGTCAGGGGACAGGGACAGGGGATGAGGGTCAGGTCTCGAGGAGTGTGTGATAAGGAACATGAGGGGTTGGATGGTACACACCTCTACGGAGGGGGAGGAGGGAACCCTGTTAAAATTTTTGGAGGGAGGAGGGAACACTGTTGTTAAAAATTTGGCAGCTCATCACTGGACAGAGGAGGCGCTGCACTGCTGACCTCCTCCAAGCTGACAGGTAGAAAGGAGGGAGGAAACAGGAGAAGCTGCCTGAGGCTGCAACCTCTCCTGACGCGGAGGGTGGAGGGGCTCCTGAACAGGGAGAGGGAGAGGACGCTTGCTGGCCATGGCCACAGAGCCGAGGGGAAGGGTTGAGACTTCAGGGGCTAATGAGGAAGTTTGTGGCACTTTGCAAAAAGGAGTTAATAAATGGTGGCCCTGCAAAGGAGGCTCCTGCTTCCACCAGTTCTTCAGTTCGAGTAAATGACTGCAAGCCGCACGAGGGCTGAGTTCCTGCGGCCAGTACGCTGGGCAGCGCTTGGGGATGGTGCTCCTGCAAAGTGAGGCCTTGCCTCTAGTCTCTTCAGCCTGAGTAAATGACTGCAAGCTGCACGTAGGGCTGAGTTCTTCATGCCGTGGCTGCAGCGCTGGTGCCAGATGGTGCCCTGTCACAAGCTGAGACCGGGGCCAGCAGCTGGCTGAGCTGCCACCCTGCAAACAGCTACACAAGCGCTGAACAGTCATGCCAGGTGAGGAGCCTGTTTGCAGTGCATGGAACACTCAGGTGTGCAAAGTGAAACACAGGGCTCAGTGTTTGCAGGGTCAGGCTATGGTGATTCAATAGATTGTTACCCAGGGCCAGGGCAAGGACATTTTGCGCCTCAGGCAAAACTTCCACTCTTGAAGCCTTCCTCCCCTTCGTAGACATCGGTTCATTGAGGGGCAAATCCCGACGCAGCCTTTAGTAGGACCCCAGGCCAGCCAGGTGCCTCCAGGGGCTGCTCCCCAGACCCAGGTTCCCTCCCCGCCCCCTGGAACTCCCCGGGAGGGTGCACACAGAGCCCCGCGAGCCCTCCCACTCCCCGCGGCCCCCGCCTGAGTCTGTTCTCACTCACTGGCTTTGCTGGCTTGGGCTGCTGCAGCAGGAGGAGCTGCCTTCTAGGGGCTCCTGGGGCCTCCTGCAGCAGATGCATGTGGGCAGAGGCTCCCTGTGCACCCCAGCTCCCCTTCACTGCGCTTGGGCCTGTGGCTCCTGGAGGTGTGAGCCACTGGCCACCGCTGCCCTCCTGGAGCAGGCTCAGGGCCCCGCGCCTCAGGGGTGGCTCATGCTATATGCCCGGAGCCGCAGCCCTAGCGTAGCGAGGGGCGATCTGGGCGGCAAGACGGGGCCTCTGGCCGCATGCATCTGCTGCAGCCTGCAGTGAGCTCCCAGGCAGGCGCCAGGCCGCAGCCTGGGCAGGACGAGCCTTTATAGACCCCAGGGCCAGCCGTGCCCAGGGGCTGCTCCCCAGACCAGGTTCCAGTGAGAGGACTCAGGCGGGGGCCACCGGGTGGGGAGGCCTGGGCTCAAATGTGCACCCTCCAGGGGAGTCAGGGGCGAGGGGAACCTTGCAGGCTCCTGCCCCGCCTGGGCGCCGCACCAGCTCCTCCATGGCTGGGGTCCATGTCGCAAGCAGGACACTGGGCTCCGGTGCCTTCCGGGAAGCGCTAGCTCCTCCCTGCTATGACAGGACACCGCTGGCACTGTCCCAGGGTTGTCTCTAGATTGATGGGGGTTCCTATGGTATTAGGTTAAACAGTTTTATGCTCCTACGGTAAAGCCTGAGCTTGCAGCCTGGTGGGAGGCTGGGTGATAGGACAAGGCAGAAAGAATAATACGCCTGCCCACCACGGTGGCGGAGCGCAGTCTCGCAGAGACGCCCTAGTACTCCTCCACTCCCGCAGAATGGACCCAGAAGGTACCTAATTAAAAGTTGACTACACTTGAGAATAAAAATGTCAGTCACAGGTTTTGATGTCTCTGAAGTTTGTCCATACATTTATTTGCAAAAAACTTTGTAGCGTATAAGAGTCAGCATTGTCGTGTTGAGTACAACATTCAGTATTATGGAATAATGTGGATGCAGCTCTTCTCTGGTTTACTTCCTCTCTTTAACCTCAGTATTTCTAAGCTTCTGATTTGTTATATTTTAAATGTACTTGTTAAGCCTCATAAAGCAATCATTCCATGATTACTACATGTTTAACTCATATTTGAAACAGACATTATTTTAAATTAATCAGTCACAGAGGTTCAGTGTGTTTATAACAATGTTCATTGCTTTTAGAAAGGACACTAATGTACTGTGTGTGATCTCCAATAAATACATACACATGTTTATGAAATTCCACTCAACTTTAAAAAATATGTTTCAAAGATTTTAGGAACAAACGACTTTATAGCTTACTAAGGTAAACGCATTTTGCTTAAAACTAGTTCATCAGATAGTCAGAAGTAAAGAAAGGGAAACTCTTTGTCCAGGCTGATCTGGAAGCAAAGGGGCTGTTGTCCCTTTAAGGGCCTCTCTCTTCATGGGTGGGGGTGAAGGGAGAAATGGATGGACATAAGGACAGAAGACTTTGGAAGTATGGTTTTTTACTTATAGTAATTTTAAATGTGTATTTTAGCTAAGGGGGTCTTTTGAAGAATTTATTTAAAAACCATATGTCTGAAAGATCCCAGCATTTAAGAAGACATAAAGATGATTGTGCAATCTAAAATCTGTGCAAGTGATTTTTAGAGATGTGATTTTATAATCTTCTACCAACTCCACTAATGAAATATTTTTAAAGCAAATTTTAAACTTAAGTCCTGTAGCCTGACATGTTCTGAGTAAATATGACAGTGAGGCACAACTGGTTTTGTCAGTACATTCAGAACTGGGACAGTAGATAATTGGGGTTGGCAAATGCCTGTTAAATGGCTTCCATTGCCCCCTCTTGGTTATTCCTTAAAGTGCCACAGGACTTATTGTTGCTTCTTTACAGATCCAGACTAACAGGGTCACCTTCTGAGCTTGGCCACATTCCTGCAGGTGTGCAGCTGCCAGAGTTACAGCCAGTCTCGTACAGCCGTAGAGCGCTGGTGTGGCCACACTCACAGCTACCAGCACTGCAGTGTGGCCATTTGCAGCTGCTGGGAATGGTGCATTATGGCAGCTATCCCAGCTGCTCAAGCAGGCAACGCGCCAAAAGAGGGGGTGGGGTGGAGGTGACAAGGAGCGGGGAGAGAGAGGATTTTGAGCCGATACTGTGTATCAGCCTCTGCCTTAAAAATCTGGAAAATCCCCGACCCTCATTTACTCTTAACTGCAAACAGCCTGCAGACCAGATAAGCAGCTGCTCCAACGGACTCCCTTTCTCCCCCCTGTCCCCACTGTTTCTATCCTCAAGCAAACACTCATCCCCCTGCCTGCCTCATTAACAGCAAGGTAGTAGGTTATCTCATTTGATTGTTCACAGTCAGTTGGATTGATCACAGCAAACAGGAGCTGTGTTTGTTTTTTAGATAAGCAGCTCCTGGAGCCCCGAGTTCACAACAAAACAAAGAGAGGCAGCATAACAAAACAAAGAGAGTAATTTAGTTAAAAGCATTCTGGGATATCTCCTAATACCCTGGAGGCCAATAACAGCGCTGGTGTGTGGCCACACCTGACGAGCAGCGCTGCATCACCAGGCGTCACTCATTACACCTCAAGCAGACCAGGTGTACAGCCAACGCTGCAGCCAGTGAGATGCAGCACTGGATGTGCACCCTCGTGGATTTCCTGGGACAGCTACCTCAGAAAGGGATGATCCTGAGCCTGGACAGTGACAACTTTAGTGACAAGCGGTTAAGTGGAGGGTGGGAACCCTGAGTGAGTAGGAGCTGGAGTTTCTGTGCTTGGTTCAACTGCTACTAAACTCTATCCAGACAGACGAAGATAATTTGCTCAGGGAGAGTGAGTGAGGGGACTGAGCAGGGAAGGCTTCTCACATGCCCCAGCACATGCACACGAGGGCCTGGGGCAAGCTTTGGGGCATGTCTGCATTGCACTCGAGGCCACTCCTCCCGAGTCAGCCTAGCTCCAGGGAGGGCAGCGTAACCCCAGGGGTTGTGCTCACAGCTGAGGAGTGGTGCTAACCAGAGCTACAGCCCGTCGTCCCTGATGGGCTGCCGCACTCGAGTTTAGGGGGTTTGTGTGTGGACTAGACGAGTTATAACTGAGTGTACTCGGCAGTCAAGACAAGACAATGTAAGTGGGTGTAGCTAACTCACTGAAGAGAGCAGTGCAGCAAGAAAAGCTCGTCACAGCTGGGGTAAATTCAGTAGGTCACTCTTTAATTTATACTTTCTGGGTCTTTGGGGTGGAAATCTCAGCCACTGAGGGCTTGTCTACACACACAAGGTGCGCCTGCTTAACTAGAAGTGTGATGTGGCCGTTAAAAAAAAGCTAATGCGGTCTTGGGATGCATTAGGCGAGGTATTTCTAGTAGGGATAAGGAGGTGCTAGTCCCGTTATATAAGGCATTGGTGAGACCTCATTTGGAGTATTGTGTGCAGTTTTGGTCTCCCATGTTTAAGAATGATGAATTCAAACTGAGCGGGTACAAAGAAGGGCCACTAGAATGATCCGAGGAATGGAAAGCCTGTCGTATGAAAGGAGACTTGAGGAGCTCGGTTTGTTTTCTTTAACCAAAAGAAGGATAAGAGGAGATATGATTGCACTCTTTAAATATATCAGAGGATAAATACCAGGAAGGAGAAGAATTATTTCAGCTCAGTGCTAATGTGGACACGAGGACAAACGGATATAAATTGTCAGTCAGGAAATTTAGGCTTGAAATTGAGGAAGGTTTCTAACCATCAGAGGAGTGCAATTCTGGAACAGCCTACCAAAGGAAACAGTGGGGCGAAGGACCTCCATGACTTTAAGATTAAGGTAGATAAGTTTATGGAGGGATGGTATGATAGGATAACTGGCTTAGTCAATAGGTCAATAAAGTGCCACACTGGTAATTAGTACAATGGGTCAATGATAGGATATTGTTAGCCTTTTTCCAGAGGGTCTGGCTGGAGAGTCTTGCCCGCATGCTCGGGGTTCAGCTGACCGCCATATTTGGGGTAAAATTTTCCTCCAGGGTAGATTGGCAGTGGCCCTGGAGGTTTTACTTCCTCCGAAGCATTGGGCAGGGTCGCTTGGGAGTGGGTGGAAATCTCATGTGGCCTGCATCTTGCAGGAGGTCAGACTAGACACACAATGGTCCCTTCTGATCTTGAATTCTATGATTCTATGATTCTATGATGCTAAAACTGATTGAGTTGAACTGGAGCAGACGACTGTGTGGATGCTCTGGTTTTGGTTTAAGCAGACTTCTTTTCAGATTTAAACTTAGCTGAAAGAATAACCTCCAGCTCTTGCACAGCACTTTTTACCACTTTATGAAGGCGGTCAGTATCATTACACTAGTGTACATGTAGGGAAACTGAGGCAGAGAACAGGGCTGTCACTTGCCCAAGGTCACCCAGCAGGCCAGTGGCAGAGCCAGGAATATAATCCAGATCTCCCAAGTCCCAGGTCAGTGATCTATTCCCAGGCCACCCAATTACACTTAAACTAACATAAGTGTCCACATAGGTGTTTTCACCAGTCTAACGAAACCAGTGAGAGTCGGTATGTATCCATCCCCTTTGACACCTCTTGGCATCAGAGGAAGAAATGACTGAAAGAGGGTTTAGCTAATCCCAGTTCCCAATTCCTCTCTGACTCAGACCCATGCTGATCACTTACTCCATTTACCCATTTGGATTTGTGCACCATTAAACGGGGGAGCCTCTCGAGAGCTCTAGGAGCTATGAAACACATCACAAAAACACAACACAAAGTAAGCAGTGACATCTCCCTCCCCACTCCCTGACAGCCGACAGAGCTGGATGGGATATGGGAAGGGAACCACATTAGCAGCACTGATGGATGTTCTCCTGCTGTCAATGGATGGGGACAGGAATCCTTTCTCATCTCCTGGACCTCTCTCCGGCATTCCTCACTGTGGACCATGAGGTTCTGCTGTGCTGCCTGGGAGAGGTGACAAGGATCCAGGGTAAGGTATTATAATGGTTTGCGTCTCCCTGGATAGATGCAACCAACAAGTAATGATGGGAAACCGCAGAGGAAAACACTCGGAAGCTGCTGCGCAGTCACCCTTGGTTTAGGGCACAGTTGGTCAAATCAGTCATCAGTTTTGTAGTGTTTCTGGGTTCCTGGCTGGTGCTGAGCTCTGTTAGAGCAGGGTCCGTGATTAACACCTTCTACCATCTCTGGCTGGCTAGGAGATTCCATCTCACCCTGGGGGATGATGAACTGGCCTCAGTTATACACGCCTTCACCACCTCCAGTCAGGGCTACAGCGACATGACAGACCTGGGCATGAAGCCATCAGTACTTAGGACACTCCAACTAGTACAGAACGTTGCAGCGCATCTGCTCAGCAGCATCTGTCCTCTCCTGTCTATGCTGGCTTCCTGTGGGAGTCAAGGCCAAGCTCTCGCCCAGGCGCTGGCTTTTTCCTTTGCCCAGGGGCACTCAGCCCCAGGCCCTGCCCCACTCCACCCCATCCCTGCCCCACCTGCTATGTGACAATCTAGGAACATTGGCCTGCAGCATGTTTGCGAATATGGCGTGTGACCCAGTCGGTGAGATCATCGCAGTATCACTGGACTGGGCCGTTGGGCTTTCCGCCATGACCATGTTGATAATGAGCATCCCAACGATCACCTGGGGAACAGCTCCAGGGAAATGGCCAAGTGGTGGCCATGAGGATGCTACTTCCAGACTCCATGGCTGTTTTGCATTGGCCAGGAGCTACCAGAGGAAAGGGCTATAAACCATTAAAAAGTGATTTGATCCCTGTGAAGGGTTTGATCAAAGGACAGGGCAAGATTTAAAGTCACACGCCCTGAAGCAAGGGGAAAGAGAACTGGTTTTGAGTGTTAAGGGAACAGATTATGCACCCCCCACCCCAGACCCTAGCAGCCTTGGGGGTCTGCTGGAAATTTAGCTCTCCCAGTACCCCCAGGTGGAAGATGGCATCACGGATCCACACGGTATGGGCTATGCCCCAGCTCTTAAGCAGTCCCTTGGAGGAACCCTGTCAGTGTGCCAGACCCCCAAGAGGCTTCCTTAAGGGTAATGCCTCTGAGCCTGAGCCTCTGGGCTCCAGCCCACCTGCTTCCTGGCTGAGTTCTGCCCAGCCAGTCCAACTGAGGGAGACTTTTCTACTCTTCAGGGATTAATGCACCTCGGCATGTATTTGCAGTGACACCAGGCAGCCTTTTCAAGACAGAGCAGGGTTTACTGATCAACTGGAACGCAGCATCGGGAAGCCCGTGGGTTAACATGGAGATGTAAAGCTGAGGACACAGCCCACCAGCCTGGCCAAGGCAGCGCTCCCCCCAGCCAAGCTGCTGTGGAATCTGTCTGGTGCTCAACCTCTGCCTTTTTGTCAGTCCCAGGTGAGAGCTGCTGAGTCTCTCCAAAAGCCAACTCCTATCTCCCTCCTGTCACCTCTTGGTGCACTGTCTTCCTGCAGACCCATGCTGGGTTCACATGCTCCATCGGGGAGAGTTTCCCATGGATAGGTGCTAATTGTTCAGGCTGCGGGGCTCCCATATCGTCTGTCCCTCAGAGTTCCGAGCCCCTCGGGAATAGAGGTGGTTCGTAACTCTGAACAAAACCTTAGGGTTGTTCTTTCAAAAGTTTACAACAGAACAGTGACTTAATGCAGCTTTGAAACTTTAATGTGCAGAAGAAAACTGATGCTTTACTTGTTTTATTTTTGTAGTCGTTTCCATGTAACGGCACTGTATTTTTTTTTTTTGGTCACTTCTGCTGCTGCTGCTGCCTGATTGTGAACTTCCGGTTCCAAGTGTGTGGTTGACGGGTCAGCTTGTAACTCTGGTGATTGTAACTCTGAGGTTCTACCCTAGTCAGTTTCAGCCAGTTCTTTAATGACCTATTCATTCCACCCCAGACAGTTTCCTGGTACAAACACCTCACGGCTCCTGCTCTGTAACCCTTTTGCACCCGCTGAGTAGCAATGCCCAGTACAGAGGGAACTGAAGCATGCACCATGTGTAAGGCTACGTTTTAGTCCCAGGTGTTTTTAGTAAAAGTCATGGACAGGTCACAGGCAGTAAACAAAAATTCACGGCCTGTGACCTGTCCATGACTTTTAGTAAAAATATCAGTGACTAAAACTTGGGAGGGGCTGCCTGGGGGCCCTGCAGATGCTGCAGGGAGGCGGCCGAGGTGCTGTGGGGGCTGGCGGGCGGCGGCACACGGCCCGGGATCCCTGCTAGTGCTGAGGAGGCGGGTTGGTGGAGTCAGCAGACTCCCTACCTGGCCCCGTGCCTCCCACACACAGCAGCAGAGTTTGGGTGTGGGACGGGGCAGGGCGTTGGGGCACGGGATGGGGTGAGGCAGGCTCTGGGCTGTGCTTACCTGGGGCCTCCCCGGAAGCAGTGACATCCCCCTCACTCAGCTGCTAGGCAGAGGCATGGCCAGGCAGCTCTGTGTGCTGCCTATGCCTGCAGGCACCGCCCCCACAGCTCCCATTGGCCACCTGCCTGAGCTACCCATGAGCCAGGCTTACCAGCCACAGCAAAAGTCATGGAGGTCATGGAATCCATGACTTCTGTGACCTCCGTGACAAACTCTCAGCCTTAACCATGTGCCTAATAGGGAGCTATCTCTTTAAGAGACCTAGGGGGCCAGGGAGTGAGTTGTGTTTGCTGTTGTTGTAGGCGGATTTAGCATTCCACATGCAGATGTTTCGGGAATTGGGCGTGATTGTTTTCGGTCTGGTGCTGGGGTCAGGCTTCATGTGAGGGGAAGCAGCCAGGGCAGCCGCTTTGCAAAGCCAAGTGCCCTGTTGTGTGAGCTGGGAGAAGCTGAGCCCAGGAGCAGAGATCAGGCAGTTTTCCCTGACTCAGGAGCATTTTGCACAGGTTAGTGATACTCTTATAACCCTCAGGGAAGCATGGCCAGTATTCATTAGAGAAAGGGGATTTGGGAGGGAAAACTAATTTCTTTTCTTTTAACTGTAGTCTTGGAATGTTGTTTGATTTTAGTCAAATTGTTTTAGTTAAATTGTCTCAACCAGTGCGATTCACCGACTTCTCTTAAATGTGATAATGTGGAAAGATTCAGTTATATTGTGCTGTTCTCAGTTTTGTATTTTCTTGTAAGAGTTTTTTTAATTTTTTTTTAAATCTGTATACTTAACTGAGTGGTCGGTTAATCAGCTGACTGGCTAACAGTGATTTCAGCACAGGAAGAGTAAGAGTAGGCATGCATTCCTACTGAAGATTCTTACAAGCAAATGGAAGGAAGATGTTGCTTTTGACTCAGCAGACTGTATAGAGTTGGTGATCAAAGATTCTAACTGAGACTCCGGTGAACTCAACCTAAGCCTTTGGGAATGCTGAGTTCCTTCTCACTGTGTTTCTGTGGGACTAATCTATTTAGATTTTAATTTGTTTTCTTTATTTATGTTTATGTAGAACTGTGAAGATAATATCTGTGGATTATAAAGTAGCCATGTTATGTTGTAAAAATTAAATTATTATTATTATTTATGTTTCTTATCATAAGATTTTAGAAAGTTATTACTTAATTCAATTCATTGCTTTCACTCTGTTTGGG